>NC_142501.1:103186287-103361287 GCF_057876585.1 Rhinolophus sinicus
AAATCACTGATGGGCCTGGCCAGCTATTTCATTTGTGGGAACCAGGGAAGAGCGGAAATGCAGGGCCCTTTGTTAAGAAACTATTAAGGTCCAGACGGTGACAGCAGAGCATTAAATGTATCGTGTTTCCCCGAAAATAAGACCTAGCTGGACAATCAGCTCTAATGTGTCTTTTGGAACAAAAATTAATATAAGACCCGGTCTTTAATATAATGTAATATAATGTAATATAATATAATATAAAAGTTTTGCTCCAAAAGACGCATTAGAGCTGAGTGTCTGGCTAGGTATTATTTTCAGGTAAACACGGTAGTCAGTGTCAGAAACCCATGAAGTGATGTTGTCTTTCTCCTCTGCTGCCCTCTCCCAAACACAGAGCAGAAATGGAGCCAATGTGCAGAGACAGCGTCAGGGAAGAGCTGTGCAGAGCCATTTGGGGTCATGCTTGCATCATGACGCATGCTCCATGGCCGAGCAAAGGGAGTTTAAAGCAAGTCCCCCTCCTTTTTTATGCAAAGCAGTTTCTTTGTCCCTGTCCTGCCAGGACCCTTCACTGTGAAGACTTTCAGTGGCACCAATAACCCATGTCTTCCCATCTGCCTTCAATGCTTCTGCCTGTAGCTGGGAAATTGTTTTAAAAACTCCTTTTTTTCATGCACATGAACAGAAGCTGTAGATAGACAGGTGATGCCTCACAGATGGACGGGCAACAGGTCACCCTTTAAGTGGTCCCCAAGCCACACGTGGGGACACCTTTGCAGGAACTGGACCTAACCCCCAGACTTTGACTGCAAGGGCAGGGAGGAGGTTCAGCAACAGACAAAGGCAGTGGGGCCTGGGACACTGTATTTTGCTTTGGTAAAAGGCCTTACAGCCTTAGAAGAAAATGGCACCATTGTTCTGCTCCTGAGGGCAGGGCCATGAGCTCTGGCTGCCTGAACAGTGATGTCACGGCTGGGTCATGGTCCCCAATTCACCCCCGGCAGAGGCAGGGGCGAGGGGACAACAGGAAAGGACCGGGCGGAGAGGAAATCATCCTTCAACACAAAATGCTCCCCGGAAGTAAGTGCCAAAGGGCTTCATTTCACAGGAGCTGGACATCTTAATTTGGAAGCGTGGGTAAGCATTGTCCACCCCTCATGTCTCTCCCACTGCTCAGCCATTACCTCCTGTCCATCAGGCCAGGGTCAGCCCAAGGACATCTGGAGGAAATTCATCTTTAACTGAAAAGTGTAAAGTGGTCCTGTTTTCCCTGTGAGGCTGGAGAACCTGCTCCCCCCTCCCCCCCAGAGCAATAACGGAGGCCCAGGGGCTGTTCTCAGAAGGAGGATGTGTGGCGATGGTGAGGGATAGCCAGAGGAAAAATATGTGGTCAGAAGCCTGCATTTGACAGCTTGTCTTGGCCACTCCCTAGCTCTGTCCAAGAAAGACACTTGCCCTCCGGTTCTGAATATCACTCTCTTCATTTGCAAAAGTGGGATCAGGACCAGCTACATAACCTGCAGGGCCCAGGGCAACATGGAAATGCGGTTCCCTGTACAACAAGGATTAAGGATGACGTCAAGGCAGTGACCAGAGTGTTACAACCCAGCACAGGGACCCTTAAGCTCAGGGTGGTGTGACCACCCAGGTGGCCTGCGCATGACTCCACCGTGTACCTTCCCAGGGTTGAGGAGGAGAGGTGAAAAGATGCACTCAGCTCAGAGCTGCAGCTGCCTCTGAATGGAGCCTTGGTGGACACGTCTTCAGCTCAGTCAGATGGCAAGGAAGGAAGGAAACCTGCAGATTTCTGCAGAAATCATCCAAGTTGGGATGCCAAGTCCATGTGTGAAAAGAATGGGTTGTTAAGAGTCATTATTTATGTGCAGTGAGATTACAATATAAAAGGAAAATGAATGGGAAACGCGGATTTTGCTGCTCCTACCCCCCCACCTCCAAGGCAAAGGAGGTTTGACTGTGTCAGTATCCTAGGTGCTCTGGCTGAAGGTCAGGAGGCAATGGGAGGGCACGTCTCCTACTCGGAGGGAGAGCACGGAGTTCTGGAAAGAACCTGAGAAATCAGAGTCTAGCCAGGCGCTGACCCAGGCACTAACTCACACAGGGAAACTCATTAATGACTACGACAGCTGAAAGTGATTTTTTCTCCATATGTATTATGATTTAGAAAGTGAAACTGAGAGAATGTCACAAAGAACACAGTGACTTTCTATTACCTTAGAAGGCTTTGCACGCACCCTAAGCTTCCTGGAACACACCTTATATGGATCGATCACACTCCCGGCACATGTTTACACAGCATTTTCAGCCTGTAACTCCATACAACTTCCATACATTTCCATCTCACTGTATAAAAGCGTTTCTTTCATCTACCCTGGAACTGCCCTGTGGAAACCTCCAAGACAGCCTCATTGTTCAAATACTCGGGGATTTGGTTACCAGGCCCGTGACAATGGTAGCAATGGTTTTCGTGAAACCGATAAACTCTGACCATATATTCACCTCAGCTTCATCTTCCTGCAGACAGAAACATCCTGATTTTTCAGTCAGTTCTCACATTGAAGATCTTGCATCCACGTCATCATCGCACTTGTTCCGTCCCTTCAATATTGTAATAACCTCTCTATCTACTATTTATTGGTACAATCAAGAGTAGAAAGCCCACATACACACAGGCTTTTGAAGAGTAGACAATACACTGTTTATAGTTTTAAACACCAGATTTCTCATTGTAACAACTGTTAACCTTTTCTGCTGAACACATGAGACCGATTTCCTGACAGCATGTGGTACAGGCCCAGGATTCATGTCACTTTAAGACCACAATGTGGATGACTTTTTCCAAGAACCTTCCGCCCACCTACCCACACCAAAGGTACAGGCCATTTTTTCTACTCATTCTTGCAAGAACAATGAGCTCCTGATAGCTTGTGATAGCTCATGACAGCTTCATCCATCAGATAAAAACAAATACATTTGCAATCTCAGAGTTAGGAGAAACACTATAATTTGAAAACCACTGAGTATCTACTGTGTGCAAAGAACAACACTAGGCCTCAGATGTTCATGTGAGGGATGGAAAGAAGTATTAATACAAAACATGTGTTTTATCTGGTCTCAGGATCCTTTCCCGGCATTCCTGACACTGACCCACATTGCCACCTGTTCACACAGGAGTCTTCTGGAGGTCTCAGGAGGTATCTCACTTACGAGCAGAAAGGGGAGTTCCCCTCTAGCTGATGTTGTTAGAGATCTTTCAATCGTTGACCAAATAGTGGGGGGAAAATGTCTTTCCCCTTCTCATTGTGATATTTTGGAAGGGTTTCCAATCACAGTTACCTGTGCCCCACTGCTTTGTAGGGTTTGTTTCGTAAACTCATTCTTGGCTTTTCACTTACAGGCTGTGCCTTTCAGACAGTTCATGGAGCACGTCTTCAGAATCTTCACCGCACCTTTACCCTTAATGAAAAGTGTCTTGGTGACTGGCGCGGGCACTTTTCGATGAGGAAGGCCTAGTTCCCTCCCACAGGCCATCTGCTCTCTGTCCCACTAGTGGTGACATATGTTCAGATACACTCAGACACCAGCAGCTGCCACCCCCTCGCCTGAAGCTCAAACCCCCGTTCCCAGTGCTTCCAGCTCAGGAGTGGAAAGAAGGGGGTGGCAGGTGGACAGCAGTCTCTAAAAACACTTTTTAAATGAACGAGGAAAGAGTAGGGATTGGGTGATAATGCGTTAGAGATGCTGTGGGATTTTTTTTTTTAATTTCATTTTATTACATTTATTGGGGTGACAATTGTTAGTAAAAATACATAGATTTCAGGTGTACAATTCTGTATTACATCATCTATAAATCCCATTGTGTGTTGATCACCCAGAGTCAGTTCTCCTTCCATCACCATATATTCGATCCTCCTTACCCTCATCTCCCACCCCCCACCCCCCGCCCCCGTTACCCTCTGGCAACCACTAAACTATTATCTGTGTCTATGAGTTTCTGTTTCTCATTTGTTTGTCTTGTTCTTTTGTTGTTTTGGTTTATATACCACATATCAGTGAAATCACATGGTTCTCTGCTTTTTCTGTCTGACTTGTTTCGCTCAGCATTACTCTCTCAAGATCCATCCATGTTGTCACAAATGTTCCTGTATCATCTTTTCTTACTGCCGAATAGTATTCCATTGTGTATATATACCACAACTTCTTTATCCATTCATCTATCGAAGGACATTTTGGTTGTTTCCATGTCTTGGCCACAGTAAACAAAGCTGCAATGAACATTGGAGCACACGTGTCTTTATGGATAAATGTTTTCAGATTTTTTGGGTAGATACCCAGGAGAGGGATTGCTGGGTCATATGACAATTCTATTCGTAATTCTTTGAGGAACCTCCACACCGCCTTCCATAACGGCTGCACCAGTCTGCATTCCCACCAACAGTGTATGAGGGTTCCTTGTTCTCCACAGCCTCTCCAACATTTGTTATTATTTGTCTTGTTGATGATAGCCATTCTGACTGGGGTGAGGTGATATCTCATTGTGGTTTTGATTTGCATTTCTCTGATGATTAGTGATGTTGAGCATTTTTTCATATGTCTATTTGCCATTTGTATGTCCTCTTTGGAGAAATGTCTCTTCAAGTCCTCTGCCCATTTTTCAATTGGGTTGTTTGTTTTTTTGTTGTTGAGTTGCATGAGTTCCTTGTATATTCTGGATACTAGCCCCTTATCGGAGGCACTGTTTGCAAAAATCTTCTCCCATTCAGTTGGCGGCCTCTTTATTTTGTCAATGGTTTCTTTTGCTGTGCAGAAGCTTTTAAGTTTCATATAGTCCCATTCGTTTATTTTAGCTTTTACTTCCATTGCCTTTGGAGTCAAGTTCATAAAATGCTCTTTGAACCCAAGGTCCATAAGTTTAGTACCTATGTTTTCTTCTATGCAGTTTATTGTGTCAGGTCTTATGCTTAAGTCTTTGATCCATTTTGAATTAACTTTGGTACATGGTGACAAATAGCAGTCCAGTTTCATTCTTTTGCATGTGGCTATCCAATTCTCCCAGCACCATTTATTGAAGAGGCTGTCGTCGCTCCATTGTATGTTTTTAGCTTCTTTGTCAAAAATTATCTGTCCATATTTATGTGGTTTTATTTCTGGGTTCTCAATTCTATTCCATTGGTCTATGTGTCTGTTTTTCTGCCAATACCATGCTGTTTTGATTATTGTAGCCCTGTAGTACAAGCCAAAGTCAGGAAGTGTGATACCTCCATTATTGTTCTTTTTTCTTAAGATTGTTTTGGCCATTCGGGGTCTTTTGTGGTTCCAAACAAATCTGATGATTTTTTGTTCTATTTCTTTAAAATATGCCATTGGGATTTTGCTGGGGATTGCATTGAATCTGTATATTGCTTTGGGTAATATGGCCATTTTAACTATGTTGATTCTTCCAATCCATGAGCACGGAATGTCTTTCCATTTCTTTGTGTCTTCTTCAATTTCTTTCAAAAATGTCTTATAGTTTTCAGCATATAGGTCTTTCACATCCTTGGTTAAGTTTATTCCTAGGTATTTTATTCTTTTTGCTGCAATTGCAAAAGGAATTGTTTTTTGGATTTCTTTTTCTGAGATTTCATTGTTAGTATATAGGAAGGCAATGGACTTTTGTACGTTGATTTTGTAGCCGGCAAATTTACTGTATTCGTTGATTGTTTCTAATAGCTTTTTGGTGGAGTCTTTAGGGTTTTCTATATATAGCATCATGTCATCTGCAAAGAGTGATAATTTAACTTCTTCATTCCCAATTTGGATGCCTTTTATTTCTTTCTCTTGCCTGATTGCTCTGGCAAGGACTTCCAACACTATATTGAAAAGCAGAGGTGATAGGGGACATCCCTGTCGTGTTCCTGAACGTAGAGCAAAGGGCTTCAGTTTTTCTCCATTAATTATGAGATTAGCAGAGGGCTTGTCATATATGGCCTTTATTATGTTAAGGTATTTTCCTTCTATATCCATTTTATTAAGTGTTTTAATCATAAATGGATGTTTTAGCTTGTCAAATGCTTTTTCTGCATCAATTGATATAATCATATGATTTTTGTCCTTTATTTTGTTTATGTGATGTACCACATTGATGGATTTTCGTATGTTGAACCATCCTTGTGCCCCGGGGATGAACCCCACTTGGTCGTGATGAATAATCTTTTTAATGCATTGTTGTATTCGATTTGCTAGAATTTTATTTAGGATTTTTGCATCGGTATTCATTAGAGATATTGGTCTGTAGTTTTCTTTTTTTGTGCTGTCCTTACCAGGTTTTGGTATCAGGGTAATGTTGGCCTCGTAAAATGAGTTAGGGAGTACTGTCTTCTTCAATTTTTTGGAAGAGTTTGTGCAGAATTGGTATTAGATCCTCTTTGAAGGTTTGGTAGAATTCACTAGTGAAGCCATCTGGTCCCGGACTTTTGCTTTTGGGAAGGTTTTGGATGACTGATTCAATTTCGTTACTGGTGATCGGTCTGTTTAGATTTTCCAGTTCTTCATGGTTCAGCCTTGGAAGGCTATATGTTTCTAAGAACTTGTCCATTTCTTCTAGGTTGTTGAATTTGGTGGCATATAGTCCTTCATAGTATTCTTGGATGATCCTTTGTATTTCTGTGGTGTCCGTGATAACTTCCCTTTTTACGTTTCTGATTTTGTTAATCAGTGTCTTCTCTCTTTTTATCTTAGTAAGTCTAGCCAAGGGTTTGTCAATTTTGTTAATCTTCTCAAAGAACCAGCTCTTTGTCACATTAATTTTTTTCTATTGTCTTTTTGTTCTCTATTTCATTTAGTTCTGCTCTAATTTTTATTATTTCCTTTCTTCTGCTGACCTTGGGTTTTACTTGTTCTTCTTTTTCTAGTTCTTTAAGGTGTAACATGAGGTTATTTATTTGGGAGTTTTCTTGTTTCTTGAGATAGGCCTGTAATGAGATAAATTTCCCTCTTAAAACTGCTTTCGCTGCATCCCAAAAATTTTGGTAGGATGTATTTTCATTGTCATTTGTTTCTATGTATCTTTTGATCTCTCCTCTAATTTCTTCTTTGACCCAGTCCTTCTTTAAAAGTATGTTGTTTAATCTCCATGTATTTGTGTTTTTTCCCGCTTTCTTTTTACAGTTGATATCCAATTTCAAAGCCTTGTGATCAGAGAATATGCATGGTATGATTTCAATCTTCTTAAATTTGCTGAGACTGATTTCATGTCCCAATATATGGTCTATCCTTGAGAATGATCCGTGTACACTAGAAAAGAATGTATAGTCTGATGTTTTAGGATGAAGTGCTCTATAAATGTCAATTATGTCCATTTCATCTAATGTGTCATTTAGGGCTACTATTTCATTATTTATTTTCTGTTTGGATGATCTCTCCATAGCTGTCAATGATGTATTTAAGTCTCCTAGTATAATTGTGTTTTGGTCAATTTCTCCCTTTAGTTCTGTTAGTAGTTGCTTGGTGTATTTCGGTGCTCCCTGACTGGGGGCATAAATATTGATGACTGTTATGTCTTCTTGTTGTACAGTCCCCTTCACCATTATGAAATGTCCATCTTTATCTCTTGTTATCTTTTTCACCTTGAAGTCTGTTTCATTTGATATCATTATGGCTACACCTGGTTTTCTCGGGGTACCGTTTGCTTGGAGTGTCAATTTCCACCCTTTCACTTTGAGTCTATGCTTGTCCTTGTAGCTGAGATGTGTCTCTTGGAGACAGCATATGGTTGGGTTTAGTTTTTTGATCCAATCTGCTACTTTGTGCCTTTTTATTGGTGAGTTCAGTCCATTTACATTTAGGGTGATTATTGATATGTGAGGATTTCCTGTCATTCTATCTTTAGTTTTCTGGTAAGGCTGTGTCTCCATTGTTTCTTTGCCTTTTTGTTGTCGTCTATTATTTCTGTGTGGTGGTATTCTATGATGTTTCCCTCTGTTTCTTCTTTTATTTCAGTATATATTTCAATTCTGGATTTATTTTGAGTGGTTACCCTTAAGTTTATGTAAAAGAAAGTTTGATATTTAGAGTATTCCATTTTCTTCAGCACGCTTACTTTCTCCATTCCCATATTCCGGTTCAGGCCTTTACTCTCCCCCTTTTTGAGTTTTGGTTGCCACAAATTATCCCTGTTGATGGTGGTCGAATAGCCTCCTTTAATATTTCTTGTAGTGCAGGTCGTGTATTAGAAAATTCCCTCAGCTTCTGTATGTCTGGAAAGGTCTTTATTCCTCCTTCATATTTAAAGGATATCTTTGCTGGATATATTATTCTTGGTTCATGATTTCTCTCTTTCAATAGTTTGAATATTTGGTTCCACTCCCTCCTGGCTTGTAGAGTTTCTGCTGAAAAATCTGATGATAATCTAATGGGCTTTCCTTTGTAAGTTACTTTCTTCTTTTCCCTGGCTGCCTTGAGGATTCTTTCTTTGTCTTTGATTTTAGACAGCTTCAATACAATGTGCCTTGGAGAAGGCCTGTTGGGATTGAGGTAACTAGGTGTTCTATTTGCTTCTTGGATTCGAGGGTCCAGTTCTGTCCACAAATTTGGGAAGTTCTCATCGACAATTTGTTTGAATATATTCTCTATTCCCTTCTCTCTTTCTTCTCCTTCTGGTATGCCCATTATTCTTATATTGCTCTTTCTGATGGAGTCAGAAAGTTCTTGTAGAGTTCTTTCATTTCTTTTAAGTCTCAAGTCTCTTTCTTCTTCTATCTGTGTCATTTCCAGGTTTCTATCTTCGATGTCACTGATTCTTTCCTCCATCTGGTCAACTCTACTACCTACGCTGGTTATTTCATTCTTAATTTCTTCTATTGAGTTCTTAATCTCCAGAAATTCTCTTTGGTTCTTTTTTAAAATTTCAATCTCTTTCGTAAAATGCTCATGCTGTTCTTTGATTGAGTTTCTGAGTTCATTTAACTGCCTATCTGTGTTTTCTTGTATCTCGTTGAGTTTTTTCAGAACTGCAATCTTGAATTCTCTGTCACTTAAGTCACATATTTCTGTATCTTTAAGTGCCTTCTCTGGAGACTTTTCACTTTCTTTCTGAGCTATCTTGTTGCCTTGGTTATTCATGGCGATTACTGGTTTACTATTTCTCTTCCTAGACATCTACAGGAGTGACTTCTGCAACAGGTTGATAGGAAGAGGTCTTTCTTTTGTTTTCCAGTACTTGTTGGTAGAATGTCTTATTATTTCTCCAACTGCAATTTATTTTTCTTCTCCCACACGGTAGTGCTATGTTTTCTCTGCACTATTCCTGCTTCTCACACAATGGGGGGATTCCCTGGGAGACGGACTTCTCCTCTGTTAATAGTTCGTCTAGGTCACAGGGTGCAGTGTCCCGGTGGGTATGCGGAGAGCTTTTGATGTTCCAAAGCTCTTCCAGCTCCTGATTCAGAGCCCGTATGTTTCAGCAGTTCTGTTTACTCCTGCAGGGATCCGCCCAGATAGGTGGGGTCAGGTGCGGGGTAAGTTGTGAGAGGTGGCCCAGAGCAATGGCGGCAACCACCACCACAGCCGGTCCTGCTCCCACGGCTCCCTCCCCTTTGCCGGAACTAGTTGGGCTGTGAATTTGTGTCTGCGGCCCACAGTTCTCAAAACAGCAAATTTTCTGTTGTTTTGATCTGACACTGCTACTGTTTCGCTTCTAGCACAGGGCAGGTGGGGGCAGGGCGAGCTCTGGGAGGGTAGGGAGGGGGCGGCTAGTCTCAGTGCCTAAGGCTCCGTTCTCTGCTCGGCAATGCGGGCTTAAACCACCGTTTTCAGCTTTTTTCCCTCAGTCTTTTCTCCGAGGTCTCTGCCGTGAGCATTGGGTTCAGCCGTGGTATATGCTGTCCCTGTGGAGCCCTGGCAGAGCCCTAGCAGTCCGAGCTCTTCCCTCTCCCGCAGCTGCGGTAGTTCCAGGAAGCAGCGAGCTCGGCGCACTGAGCGAGGTCTGCGTCCTGCGCCCGCGCGGCTCCGTGTCCGCACTTCTCCCTTTCCTCCTCCTCCCTCCACTTGCGCGAATCTCCCACCTGTAGGTGATTTCAGTCGGTAGTGGGCCTCTTCGTCTTGCCTGTCTGGTGTGCAGGGAGTCCTTTGTGGAGTTTTTGTTGTTCGATTCGTTGTAAATTCCAGGGGAGTTTTACAGAGGCTCACCTCACGCTGCCATTTTTCCGGAAGTTTGATGCTGTGAGATTTGAGTTTCCACTGGTAGGGTGTTAGTTTTGCATGTAAATTCTGGGTCCTCACGGAATTGTGGGTAGGTCCACCTCACAGCCTGCTTTTTCTGATTTTCCAAATGACGACATTCTGGCACACAGGGGGGTTAAATTTCTCCACTGAGTGTATACAGACTGTTGGTGACAGAATCTGAACTAGAAAGTTCTCTTACACCAGATAATTCATAAAATATGTTTAAAATATCAATTCCCTGATGGCCTCCTAGAAATTCTTCTCTTCATAGATTATCTACAGACGAGCCCATTTTCCTCTATGTCCATCCATCCTTTGCTTCTGCACAAATGGTGCGCGTGGCACTGTCTGACAAAACGTCCCCTCTAACCTATAAGAAATCATTTTAAAATAAGAGCTTTAACATAAAAACTTCAAAATATATATTTACTAATCACCTACTGTGTAAGGGGTGCTTGCTGTGGAGAAGACAAAGGAAATTGCGTCCTTCCCTTTGATTGCATGATTCCATTATGGAAAGCATCTTGCCTCGGAGAACTGATTAGGGTTTGCATTTCTCCTCAGCTAGCCTCACCCTTGTTTTGTTTTTTGTCAGCTTCACATGGATGGAACTGAGATTAATCAGCTTGTAGTGATAAGTTTTTTCAGTCTTTTTCCAGGAATGTGGTCATATTAGCAACCATTATTCCTCTGGATACCAGATATTTAGGCTTCCGCATATTGACTGGAGATCGCAACCTGATCTCTGAGTTCTTTCTAGACACCTTCAGTGGGCTCACCTGCGGCTAGTCGTGTGATTCTGTCTAGTCTCTGCTGGGCGTTTTCAGCCATGAACGCTAACATGTTGACTAGAGAGAACTTCGTGGTTCTAAGAGAGTTATTTCTATCTCATCAATCATTTTCCAGGTGTAGGAATGAAGCCCTTACAAAACTTCCGGACTCTGACCTATGTCCTCATTCACCTGGTCAACTGTTGTTTCCCCTTAAAACATTGATGCCCTGGTGTCTGGGGACTTGACGTGGGCATAGCTACTCAAAAGAGAAAGCATCTGAGCCTCACGTTTGGGAGATTTGGGCTGTTTCTGAAGTATCAACTTTCTAGCATTTCCTTAATGTCTCTCCATCTCCCTATATGCAAAATGGGGCACTATTTGCTGTCTCTTCTGCCCAGTCACCAAGTTTTTGAGAAAACGAGATGAAATTATAAGCCTGCAAATCCTTTGTGAACGGTGAAGCTTTATTTATGCACCATCTTCATGTTTCAGAGCTGACTACATCCACCAAATCCTACAACTGGTGTGGCTCATCCGCAGCACACACTGGTCCAAAAGTCATGACAGATTTCCCGCTTTACTCTTGACGAACTTTCCAAACCAATTATATTTATAAATCTGTTTGCTCCCCCTTTGTTTCCTAACTTGTCTTCTAAGATAGCATGTTAGTTTCACTCTTAAGTTGCAAGTGGTCTTCTCTACCCATAACAGGAAAAGGTACTGGGTGTCTCAGAGTCCAAACAAAATTGAAAAGCCAAACTTCACCCAACTGCAGCTGAGCTAAAGCTTCAGAAACAAGCAAACCAAGATGACTTGACCATCCTCTGGACTCCTTCCCCACTCTCATTTTTCTTCACACCCTCTCCCCCACCCCACGGTGTTTTGGATTCATTATTTCTCAAAGAGTGGTGTCTTTGCATGGGGGGGAGCATGGCTGCTGACAAATTTTAAGTGTTGCTATTTGGCCCTTGTGTTACTGCTGCAGTGGTATTACGTACACCCTTCTGTTACTAATACTATTACTTGAGTGTTACTATCACAAATTCAGCCATTGGTAAGACGCTGGCCTGAGTCCCAAGTCCAAACACTCACTGGGAGAAGTCTCACTGGCCCAGCCCTGAGTCAAGTAGCTGGCTTGGCCAGTCAGCTGTGATCAGCACCAGGGAAGTGAAGAGTGTGGAAGTTGTCAGAGAAACAAATACATGGAATGTGGTGGAAGGACTGTCGTGGAGAAATGTGGATGAATGGATTGAGATCGATGATAGATGGATGGATATAGATAGAGAGATGATAGGTAGGTAGATAGATAGATAGATAGATAGATAGATAGATAGATAGATAGATAGACAGATAGATAAATAGAAAGACAGACAGACAGATAGATGATAGATAGATAGAATCTCCATGTTAAATGGAACAACAAAATCAAATAAAGATCAGATAGTTATCTGAGGAAATTTCCACAGAAAGTTGAGTGTAGAAAAGAGCATCTATAGCCAAGAGTGCGTTTCATAGACAGCACTGCGCTAATGTTCTATCCATTCATTAGCAGAAGTGGGATCAGAATCTGGCTGACATTCTCCTGGCTGCCTTTGCAGGACGCAAATAGAAGAGGAAATGATTCAGACTCCTGATGGGAGGCTCTGGAGAAGCCCCGCTATTCCCGCTATTCTAGTACTAAGAGGGACAGTCCCTCCCTGGGCTCCGGAAGGAGTCAGGGTAGAGCGTATTAAATGCGACTATCAATGTCCTAAGAGTGAGCATGATAATCCAGGCTGATGGTTTGGAGGCAAAAAGAATTCCCTGAAGTGAGCCGACCAGTGAACCGATGTGCTGGGGTCCAGGCTCCTGCTCCTGTTAGCCTAGCTTTTCTGCCGGCACCCATTTACTCACCGACAGCAGAAATGCCTCCAGAGGCTGCAGGTGATGGAGTCGGGGGGAAGTGCTGGAAGCAGGCAGTGGGGTGTGAGGTGTGGAGAGAACACTGTTTTCCCGAAGGTGCTCCAGTTCACCGTTGTTGTGTTTGGGTGTTGTTCTAAATGCTGGCTATCCAAGCAGAAGTCAGCTGCCAGCTTCAGGCTGCAGCCTACACTGGAGTCACAGGACTTCAGTTGACGATCTCTGAGTGGCAAAAGGATTAGTACTTCCGGAAATTCTCCATATGTGGAGCTTCTCCTGAAAAAGCTTTAGACACACAGTGAGCAGCCAGGAAGTGGGCAAAGGACAGCCAAGTGCTCTTCTGAATAAAGTCCTCGAAATGCCTGCTTGGCTCCCTTGCTCACGGGGCTTCTCATGAACCAAGAATCCAAGTGCCGCAGGGTTTGTGCCCAAGCACCACTTAGTTAATCCGACCCTCAAACACCTGAGACAGGAGAACAGTAGTCCCTGTGGGGCAGGGGTACCTCTGACACCATCAGTTCGGAGTCTAGAGCCGCATGGGCCAGGCAGCCACCTGCCTCTCGGGATTATTGCACTGAGACGACTTGTCACTGTGAAACGCATGCTGGATTTCAAAGACTTATGAAAAAAGTAGTGTAAACAATCTCAATAATTGTTTATATTGACTACATGTTAAAGGATCACCTTTTGTATAAATTTGGCTAAATAAAATATTATTAACATAAAAGTTCTGTTTTTTTGTTTTGTTGTTTTAATGTGGCTACTAGAAAATGTAAGAGTTCCTATGTACCTCACATTATGTCCTGTTGGCCCTTGCAGGGCTAGATTAGAAGCTAGATGGATAAGCTGGTTGAAGGCTGCGTTTGGATCCTCTTTCCATCCATAGTAAGTCATTCTTCTGAGATCAAACCTCAGCACCCATTTGCTTTGCTTTCTCTTGTATCCCCTACAGTTTAGTCCCCAAGCCCTAACATCTCATCTTTCAAAATACCCCCCTCTGCATCTCTTCTGACCCTAACAGGAGGTCAGAACCCCTTGGTGTATGTTTGGTCTACTAATCATTCTGGATGCATTTAGTTTCTCTCCTCACTCATCGTTTCTTCATATGGGACCAGATTAGGTTTTTGTTTTGTTTTGTTTTGTTTTTTTCCCCTTAAACAAAACCTCTGCCATGTTTCTCTAGATTAAAAATTTCTGACAAGGAGTGAACAGCAGTGAGATTGTCAAATAGATAGAAAACAGCACCCCCCGCCCCCATCATTTTGAAGAATGATTTCTTAGAGCTTTCCACGGCTAGTGGAAAATTTCCAAATTCCTTGGTTTAGTCATCGAAGCTCTTCACAATTGGGTCTCTGTCCAGGCATCCTTTCCAGATAACACCCTGCAGCCTGCGGCTTTGCTCACTCACCCTCAGAGCTACTCAACCTGCTTTTCATGTTTTCTTCTCCCCTCAATCTACCCAAATCCTGACTAATCCCCAAGGACCATCCATATCCAACCTCGTTTCTTTCATCTGGTTTTCATCACAGCTCTGGCATGGAGCCCCACCTGAGTTTTCTGGTTATCTTCTCTACTATGCATTGTAGCACTTGTTCACCAATGATTCTGTTTTTCTTTAGTTCATGCATGTCCTATTTTTTTCCAATTAGCTTGAAAGGCGCTCATAGCCCAGATTCTTTCTCCCCTTCCTTCCCATCTTCATTGCAACCATGGCAATGCTGGGCTCAGTGAGGGTCTCAACGTCCCCTTCAGTGAATTATGTCTCCACCATGCAGAGATGGTGGCCACCATCCACTGCTTCTGTGGGTTCCTCATGCTCCAGGTACGGCATGTCTCAATCCCAATAGAAGGACCTGCTTGCAAGCAAGCAACCACTCCGCTCTCCCCTCCATGAGAACACATTTGGTGCAGA
This sequence comes from Rhinolophus sinicus, assembly GCF_057876585.1. Taxonomy (NCBI): domain Eukaryota; kingdom Metazoa; phylum Chordata; class Mammalia; order Chiroptera; family Rhinolophidae; genus Rhinolophus; species Rhinolophus sinicus. Next base: position 103,201,075 of record NC_142501.1, read on the forward strand.
CATCTGTTGTCAGTGCACCGCAGTGAGTGGGTATAGTCCCCCCAATCAAGTTGTACCCCTCCAAGTTTCCCTAACTCTAGAAAAGCTGTTCCAGTGCAGAGGGCTGCTCCCACCACAATCCCAGGACAGTTCCCTGTGGTGCCTCAAACGAGCTGGCATTGCCCTTTGAATATCAGTCTTAGGTCTTAGGTCTTGATCTGGTTGATTCACCAATGAACAGTGGAGAAATCTGAACAAATAATTTTTCTGAGAGTAGAAAAAATAACTGCCATTTTCTAGAACAAAAATGCTGCATTATCATATTCAAAAGGCATTTCCAAGGGAAATGTGGATGAAATGTTTTTGTCTAAAGCATCATTATATTTCAACTTCCTAATTTTGATATTTAACTGTCTTTCTTTCTCTGTATTTCTCCTATTATTCCTCTTTCTTTATTTCCTTCTACTTAATGATTTTCAAATGGAATATTCTTTTAAACTTACGATGGTTTATGAACATATAGGAATAATTTTCTTCAAAATCCACTCAGAAGGTTGTAAACTTATCCTAAATACCATCATTAGTAAAAATAATCTTGAACTTCCCTTTTCAAATTACCTTTATCACGTCAATGACATATTCTTAAGCTCTTCAAAAATGAAATAAACTTTCTCCATTAAGAGTAGGTTTGATTAAAATAAAATAAAAGAAAAGGTCAGTTAGAAGTTGAGACTGCATAAAATACTCAAAATCTTACCAATAGTTAGAAAAGACTGATGGTCTTCAAATGGAATCTTGGGAACATATTTACCACATAACATTTATCAAACCACATTTATGTACATTATCTATCATATGAGATCTTCTGTTTGTTGATAGGGTCTAGTGTTTAAAATGCTTTTGTAATCTTTCTAGTTGTCTCACATTCCTTTATATATTCCAAGCATCCAATCGTCATTTGAAGAAAGAAAAAATAGGAATGAGATGGGGAGACTTCCGTTGGTCCATCTCTCATAAAAAGTTACTTCAGAATGAGACAGGAAAGAGTCTAAAATTCCCCCAAGAAGAATGGCCTCTTCAGAAGGAACTTCAAGGGTTGGGTCAAATCACAGGAGGGTCAGAGCCAAAGAACCACCATGATGAGGAGTGGACATTTCAAAGGAAGGTCAGAAGATAAGCAGGAACATAGGGTATGGAGGAGGAGGAGACCCCTCTACTCTTCTAGGTTCTTCCATCTGGTCTAATAATATAATAGAAAGAAGACAGATTAACAAGAGAAAATAACCAGACTTTACGTATGTACACATGGGAACCCCACATACAGGAGAGTCAGAGGTTCTGAGACAGAAGGGAAAAGGAGGTTCACGTGACACTCTGAGCTAGGGATGAGGTGAGGCCCTGGGGCTCCCGAGGGGAAGGTCATGCAGGAGGATAAGAAGAGCAGACGTTCAGTGATTAGAAGTTTGCCCTGCCCTATAGCCAGGTCATAAAAAGTTATAACTCGTATTATGGGCAAGGCCCCTAATTTAAATTCTTTAAGGGAGAGGTGAAAGTTTCTGGTGAGCCTTCAGGGTCTCGACTGCCTTCAACTCGAAATAATCCACACACCAAATTGGCAGGTCTTGGAGAGGCCCATTCCGAACCACCCTTTGGAGGGTGGGAGGACATAATGTGATGCAAAGTCAAATGCACTTATTTTCAGAGGCTTTCCAGCCATTTGCCAGCCAGCGGGGGAGATGGCCTGGGCAGTTCTGCAAAGTGACAACTGTCTGATGAGTAAGGACACCCAACGACCTAGGATGGCATAGGATGGAGAACACAGCTTTCAAAGTCCATCAACGGGACACATCAGGTTACGGAGCTCCTTTAAACATTACCGATGCCCTTTTAATTGTCTATTGAACAGGGTGACATTTCGAAGAAGTAGCACACAATGGGTGAGGGGCAGATTTAAAATAGGGAAAGCAGAGATGTTAACACTGAGGCCTCCTGGTCCACCAGGTCCTGGCCTTGGGTGTGTGGTGCTCCCCAAATCAGGGGAGAAACTGTGTGTGAGGGAGGGCAGGAGAAGGCCGCCCCCTGCAGCACCCGCCTGGTCCTGCGACTGCGGGTCTGTGGTCTGCCTGCCACATTGTTGACAGATTTCTGTTAACGGCTCTGTCCTGTAGGGATCCCTGTCCATATTCCCATGGTTTATAGCGAGGTTGGTGCCCATCAGTGTCAAAGGCATTATGGGGCACATTGTGTGTCATATGGATACAATGAGTGCTGTTGTCTTCCTCCCTGTTCCATAAGCTACAGGATGCAGCGACATTGTTGAGTATGTGGTGAGAACGTTTCCCTTCCTGGAGGGAGGAATAAAATACAGAGTTCGCATTCATTTTTATTCTCATTCGGCAACGCGTGGGAATGTATTTTCTCTCCTTTGAGGTCTCTGGCTAAGGATCACTCACACATTGGACCCTGCACAGTGTGGCTGAGGCAGGAAGCTTCACGCACAGCAGGACCTCAGGGAGCAACTGGCCACGGCCAGCCTTGGCTGGTCTGAGGCAGAGGCAGGCTGGCCGCCGGGAGCACAGCGACCTGCGTGGGGCCCGGGGCTCACACAGGTGCACACTGCTGTGGGCCGTGCCCCGTGCCGGCGAGAGGCACATTCACAGCAGAGCACAAGCAGTGCCTACACACCTGCGGTCCACCCGACTTCCCAACTTACTCCAGCGTTGGGGTCCAGGAGCCGGGCGGGGGGGATGGGCGTTCTCTCTGTGTCATGGGCTCTTCCCAGTGGACCACCATGGGTTGCTGTGTCTGTCAGCACGAGATAAATGCAGGCTTGTTTGAATTCATGTAAATAAGCACCCTTTATAAAGAACGGAGCCTGTCAGAAATCCTAATCACTGCAAATGGTTACACTCTGGCTGACTGGCCGCCAATCGCCACACTCTGAATAGAGAAAGAAGACGCTATCTGGAGACATTTACACTGCCCACAGCCTCTGACTCTGAATAGGACTACCTATAAACTCTCTCTTTTTTTTTTTTTTTTCGTAAAAAGGGCAAAAACAAAAACAAATGAAAAAACCACCGAAGTTGCTATCATACTTCAGAATATAAAACGTCCTCTGTAAGGTGAAGACAGACTCACCATTTGTCATTACAGGTGATGATACAGCCAAGTTCCAGTGCTGATGCCAAGAAATCATAGATAACGAAACTCAAATGCTTCCAGACAACTCACTTTACATTTTTTGTTCAACTCATTTTTATAAGTAACATTGAAATTTCTTTTAATTGCCTCTGAATTCATTTTTGTGCTGTGTGTCAGATCCAGCTAAGCCATACTTTTATTTCAATACTTGAAAATATACATAATTGCATTGTCACATGCATTCCGTCTTACTTAGAGAGAAAAAAAGTCAAAGGGAAAATAATGCTATAGAAACTGACATTTATTTAAAATCAGTTCCTAATTAGAACCCTTGCTATTAATATTATATTATCTAGCATATTATGTTTCTGAGTTTATGGCAACTGTAAAAACCATTTATAGCAGCATAAAAATCAACCTCTGAGCTGTCTTAGATAAACCTGACAGATTGGAACGCTCCTCTGAAAACAATAATGGGAACTTTTGAAAGATGAAGAATTGAAGTATTTAATTCATGTGTCTTGCTGGCAGCCCACGTTGCAGCGTAATTACACTTCATCACATGCTTAGAGCTACTAATATTATGATTTATTAATTTGTGACACTTCTAAACTTACTATTTTATGTCTCCTTTCCCCTGACAGGTAAGCTGTCAGCAGGAATTACTGAAGCCAGTCTCTTTTGAGCAGAGATACTGCTGCTTCTCGTGTGCACGCTGCTCCACGCAGCCCACAAAGTCCTGCCATAAAATTCACGCGTTCGTGCCAGTTTGATGTAAATCAAGACCATGACATTGAATTCCCACGTGTTTCGATTAAGGAAAGCAGTTTTTATAAATTCTCAGTAAAAAAAAGACAAATTCTGCTTTTCTTTGTCAGGCAGGTCTTGGGAAATACACGCTCGCTTTCTCTCTGCTGACTAGGATTTAAAGCAGGAAGGCATTAGCACAATTATTCTAGGGTAACTTTTGTTCTGATAGCAATGCATGCCATCACCTATTTTGGAAGAGCAGAATGTTTAAGTTCTGATGTAAAATTTTTGTTAAGAAACCTTTAGGGGGCTGGCAGGAAAGGACTGTGGAAGGAAAGGAAACACTGCTGGTTGATGCTTCAAAACTCAGAGGAAGACTATTTAACTGTAACTTGGGCCTCATTGCCCTCAAGCTGTGGTGTCAGGCATGTGAAACATGCCTCATAAATAACACTCTATCTATATCATGACCATAGTAACCGCTGTGAATCCGGGATGGGATTTATTCACTGAGTTATATCCCTAACTCAAGCCCAAGCTCTACAACTGTTTCTATCCCTTCCTGGTCCAAGGCTCTCAGGGCACAAACGAGCAGACACATCAGGCCTGGAAGTCCCACAAGGATCACAGACAAACCGTCGCTTGGTGCTCTTTCTGCAAGGACTCCCATCTCCCTTCCTGTGACCAGCCCAGCTCCATAAATCCTGCTGGTGTGCAGGACATCCAGGGAGGCCAGAGGGCTGGTTTCCTCCTCTGCTTGAACTGCGGGGTCCCACGCAGTCTCATCGACACTTCTCCATGGCTCCCAGGTCCCATCGCCCTGGCTCCTGGTCCCACTCTCTGCTCTTCCGTCCTTACCCTGGGAAAGGGTCCATCTGTCTGCTCTCCATTGGGAGACCGCAAGGAGAAGGGCAGAGTCACAGTTGCAGTGTGAGTGGACCTTCCTTCGGCACTGGCCGAGAGGAACCTGGGCTTTCTCTGAGATTTGTCATCCTGACATGGCCCCACCATTTTTCCAGCCTCTACTTTGAACATTATGCACTCCTTGTGGCTTTTCATACCACACATCCTGTGTCCATACAACGACCTCATTTCTTCTCATGTCAGCCTGCAGACGTGTGAACTTCGGGTCTGTTACATGGATTTTAATGAGCATACGTTTCACAAGAATGAAAAAAGTCGCATCTACTGGGGATACAGAGTGGCCTTTTTCTACATTTCAAGTAGCATCCGTTGCCACAGAAACTCAGCGCTCCGGAGCTAAAATATACAGAAAGATGACCAGTTAACCATAAATGGGAGAAGGTGCACTGACCCCAGCCTGTAAGCCAGAAGGGGCTCAGATGATTCTGAGTCTGTAGTTAGGACCAGCTCTGGACTTTCAACGAAGGTCAAACATGTCTCCCCTTCTGCACCTTCCTTCTTATCTTTGAGCACACCCATCCTGCCATCGTCAGTCTTCCCACCATTTCACAGGTAATTTGGCCTTTGGCTGACTTTAATCTCTGGCTAATGTTATGTAACAGTGAAAATGTTACTGCAGAAAAAAAAAAAGCATGTACAAAATAACTTTTCTTACTGTTTTTTTGTCATTACAAAATTCTTATAGGTTCACTGTAGAAACTTTGAAACATTCAGAGAAATTAAGTAAGAAAATAAACTTCTGTTCCCAGTACCCAGGATGAGTCTCTTGCACGCAGTGGTCGGCACCCTCCGTTTATCTGTGATAGGAGACGGTAGAATACTGTGGTGAGAAGACAAACTGCCATTTCCTTACTGTGCGTCCCGAGCGGGCACGTCAACTCTGTACCTCCATTTTGTCATTTGTAAAATGGAGGTAATATTAGTACATATTCAAGGGATCATCAAGAGAACTGAATGAATTAATGTATATAAAATGCTTAGAGGATGGCTCAACACAGTCACTGCTTAATAAGTGTTATTTTCCATTATCATAATACATTGCTTTTGTTTTCCTTGTGTGTTTTTTTGTTTTGTTTTCACTTAATTTAATATGGCTTAACATCTTTTTGAAACTTGTTTTGTAACTACAAAATGTATACTATATATAGAATATATGCACAATGATGATAGAGAATTCTTAGACACAGCTGCACTCAAAAACGAGAGAACAACAAGGATCAGAAACAGAGGGACGTGTTGCATGTCTCATGGCTCACAGTTGAATAGAAACATATTTGGGCCATTGGGACTGGGTTCAATTCCTTCAAGGAATGTCCGGGTCTGGCAAGGACCTGGAGTTGAACTTCGGGAGGGCAGCTATTGGTTGAGACCTTTATCCTTGCCTGTGACAGAAGCTGAATTGTCTCTTCCCAGCCCTGTGATTCTGTGGCCCAAACACAAGCCTTTGGAGGGAGGAAGGAGCAGGGGCAGTTAGGCATGGACGTGGGGTGTGCAAACAGCCTCAGTACAGGCAGAAGTCCCAAGCTGATGACAGAATTGACCCTGGGCCACAGTCCCAGTAGGTTGAAAACATCATGCCTGCCTGGGAAGGAGGCTCGCAAGGGTGGAAGAACAGACCCACACAAAATGGCACTCAGCCAAGATGGTGAGGACACAAAGTCCCACAGCCGTGAACAGGACTGATGGACAATTAACTGATTAATTAGCAGATTAACAGAAGCATTAAAACTGGAGAAAAGAGACAACTAAGCAATCTGAAAAAGAAATTCACACAAGTATATATAAAATATTCAGGTGATGACGGACATTCGTAAAACAATACCAAGAAATGGCAAAGGTGAAAACAAATCAAGTGCAAATTCTGAAATTGATGATGTAAAGTTTTCATTTAAAAAAATCTAATACATGTAAAGAATAGTCAGCTGTACACAACTGAGTAACACAAGTCACAGAGATGAAAATATGGAACATACACAAAAAATGTTACAAGATGTTAAAGATAGATTAAAAAAAGCTTTTGATTGAAGAAAACTGATCAAATAAGAGAGGGGACAATACTGAAATTGATAACTCAAAATTTTTCAGGATTGAAAAATTCATGAGCATCCAAATAGAAACATCATATCACATGCTTAGCACTTGTGAAATCATAAAATCTGTACCTGCATACATCATTGCAAACCTACAATGTACAAAGGACAGACATTATGTTTCAGAATGTGTTATGAAAAAAGGGAAGATTATCTACCCCCCAAAAAAAACACAACTGTAATATTTGACGCTCGATTCTTATCAGTAATAAAGGATACAGAAGCCATAGAAGTATCATGTATCTCTAAGGGTGAAGAGAAAATAACTGGAAACTTGGGAATATGTAGTGAAGTACAATATTTTCAGACATTCAAGGATAACATAGTTTACTACTTACAGTTACTCATGGAATAATAAAGCACTTTCAATAAGGGACAAAAAAACAGTGCAGAAAGAAAGAAATAGGATGGAAAAAATAGTGAGCAGTAAAATCATAAATAAGTAGAGTTGGATCTATATTTTTATTGAGAAATAAATGATGATGATGATGATGATGACGATGATGATGATCTGTGTTAGAAAATCAAATTCCAATTAAATTTGAGGTAATAACAACATGGAGATGGTAAGAGTTGATTTTGAGGAAAGTTAAAGCATACTGGTTTTGTTGACAGGGAGAAGCTAACTTTAGATATTTATAGAAAAAATAAAGGAAAACATGCTAAAAATTGAAATATAACTACTAAATTAGTAGAACTGGTAGAAGAAGAAAGAAAATTAATTTAATTCAATGCCAGTCAGGAAAGGAGACCTAATCTTTCAAAAGCAAAAAATAAAAATAAAAAATAAATAAATCATGGGAATTACAAAACCATCTGGCAGAATTAATTTCAACTATCAGTAGTGGAATCAAAGTAAATTCAATTAATAAAAGACAGTGTCTGTCTGGTAGGTGAAATGATGCCCTCACCCATGTCCACTTCCTAACCCCGGAACACGCAGATGTGATCAAGTTACAGACCTTGAAATGAGCTTGTCCTGAGTCATCCAGCTTAGCCCAAGGTAATCACAAGTCCTAAAAATCAGAGACATTTTCCCCACAGCATCTAAGTAACAATGTGATGATGGAGGAAGAGTCAGAGAAAGTGGTCTCACTGGCTTTGAAGACAGAAGAAGGGGCCAAGAGCCAAGCGATGTGGTGACATTTAGAAGCTGAAAGAGGCAAGGATACAGATTGTCCCTGAGGTCATCAGAAAGGACCCAGCCCTGCCGCCACCTTGGTTTTAGCCTAGGGACAACCTTGATGGACTTCTAACCTACAAGGCTGTAAGACGACAGATTTGTGTTGTTTTAAGCCACTTTTCATATTTTGTGTTCTTGTAAGCAAGGTCATGATAAACATCCTTGGATATATTTCTTGGCCTGCTTTGTTTTCTCTCTTTCTCTTTCTTTCTTTCTTTCTTCCTTCCTTCCTTCCTTCCTTCCTTCCTTCCTTCCTTCCTTCCTTCCTTCCTTCCTTCCTTCCTTCCTTTCTTTCTTTTCCTTCCTTCCTTCCTTCCTTCCTTCCTTCCTTCCTTCCTTCCTTCCTTCCTTCCTTCCTTCCTTCCTTCCTTCCTTCTTTCTTTCCATAATAATGAAGTGGAAATTCTGGTTTAAATGGTATGAACTTTTATTGTTTAAGAGTTTAATACTCATTGCCTGATTGCCGTATGGAAACATTCTACCAGTTTACACTAACTTTAGTGAAATTTGGCTAGCTATCTTTGGTAGGGAGAGTAAGGAGAAAGTGAGAGAGAGAGAGAGAGAGAGAGAGAGAGAGAGAGAGAGAGAGAGAGAGAGAGAGAGAGAAGCCGGGGAGGAGGAGGGAAGACGGTCCTGGCATTTCTGTCACTCTGTCTCCCTCCTGACTTCTTACTCCTTTGGCTTCTGGAGACAGTGAGTGGGTGTGACCCCAGCAGGCCATCCCCAGTTAATAAGGAGACACCCCGACTCTAACCAAGCTGCTATTCTACAGACAATAGGAAGGTCAAAGCTTGCTGATGTCCCAATAGGACCTCTGCAGAAAGAATTCACATCTCCGTGGAAAAATAAACAAAAAGGAAAAAGTAAGTAGGGAAATAATTAAATTGGTCTCTTTTTACTCAAATAAGAATTTACCATTTGTCCTAAAAATAAAATCCTTAAGCATCATAGTCAGATGAATCTATTTATAAGTAGAATCTTTTGGCAAATTGCTTTATCTCTTGGAACTTCAGTCTCACTTTTCTCATTTGTAAAATGCAGGTAAAAAAACAAAACAAAACACTTACAGAACTTCTGTAATGATAAATGAGCATGTCTGCAAAACATTACCACAGGCAGGGCTTGGCACATGGTTGGCAATCAGTAAATGATGGCTATTATTAGTATTATACAAAATTGTGAGAATTGCCTCCTCATTTCTGTTGTGATGGTTTTAAAGCAGAAACCAGGCATGGGCATCGAACCTTCTGGGGAGCAGTCTTCTCTATCCTCTCCAGAGTGCTTCTGTGACATACTCTGATGGCTGGAGACATGGCTCCTGGGAACTTCACCATAGCCATGCTGAGTGTCCACACTGCTTCTTGAATTGCTTGTGGGAAGAGCCTTCTCTTGTCTTTCCTGGAAAACTTAGCCAACCACAGCGGTTGGGATGTAGCAGTTGCCCCGTCCTAGGGGGTCTTAGGGACCTTGTCAGTCATCCCCTAAGATCCTGTGGGGGTTCAGTGTCCTGAGTGGGGAGCCTGTCCTGGAAAAGCAGATACTGAATAGCTGGCAACCTTGGCCTTGGCTCTCTGGGCATTCAGCCATGCCCACTGTCCCATCAAATGATAGCAATCACCTTTTAAGGGCAGTGCTAGCAGTCATCTCTGCAAATATGAAAGGGTTCTTTGAGGTCAGCCAGGCGGTGTCGTGCAGACACAACAGAGTCCAATGAAAGAGGAAGGCTGGTCAGGGGCAAATTGAAATCCAGCCTCGGTCTTTTCATGACACCCGATTTACTCATAAACAATGCTCAACACAGCGTCTCCTTCACACCTTTTTATAAGAGAGACTCTGTGTAGGGAACCACGGGGCAATGTATGCTGCACTGAAGGGCAGAGGCACCTGGGAGAGCTGTCTCCTATCCTTTGGGGGCATTTAACATTTAAAGTCTTTTCAGACAGGTTGTGTGATTTCACCAGTCAATGCTGTCACACGTGTTTTCACATGGTTTCCATTTTGGGTTGAGAAAACGAGGGCCAGAGAGGCCCAGTTACCTGGCGAGTCACCCATTTGTAAGCTGAGATGGAGCTGGACTGAGGAGGACAATAGCTTCAGCCATGGGAATGGGATGAGAGCGAGCAGCCCACTTCTCATCTCTCCCTAAGACAGGTGAGGTTTCTAATATATCAAACCAGGAACTGAGCATTTAAAAGGAATAGAAATCCCGTAGCCTCAAATACTGAGACCTGTTGTACAAAGAACAAAGGCAATGCCACCATGTTGCCAAGACCTGGACCCTGTCACCAAGTGTTTTGATGTGGAGGGAAATAGTTTGGGCACGATTAGAATGGCAACCGGTCACCAAGGTACTCTAAGATGCGTCAAAGCAGCGCTGGCCGAAATATTTTACGTACCTGACAGCTCACGGCATTATTTCTGTATTGATACTAAATCTGAATTTGAAGTCAGGGAGCCCATTAAATAGTTCCTTTGGATGTCACAGAAGTGCCGTGAGCATTACTAACTGTGTGTGTGTGTGTGTGTGTGTGTGTGTGTGTGTGTGTGTGTGTCAGGGGCAGAGGGCGTGGGAGTCCCGGAACTTATAAAACAGAGTAACGTTTTCCTAGAATAAAAATGTAGGGTTGTTCTAGCATAAGAGGGGCTGGAGGAGTGAGTGGGTCTATGAAGTCCCCAGTGGTGCAGGTGGCACTGAAGACCCCAGATTCTGAGCAGAGTGGGAGGGGTGCAGAGCTCAGGCTCGGGAGAAACATCGAGATGCTACTGGTGACGGGCCCTCAGAGACCCGGGTGCCGGGTCAGGAACAGGTCCCTGCAACATGAATCTGTCTGACTTGCTCTGAGTAAAACCAACACCAGGCTCAGATTTTATCTAAAGACTGATCATTTTTTTCAATCATTTCCCCCCCAAAATTAATGTTTCAGTTAAAAAAAAAGTAATAATTGGCCTTTCAAAGAGGGGTGGAAGATATTTTGTGGAATAATTGCCTACAGCTATTATAATTTCAAACAAGACATCTCAACTTCAGTGTGGATTGCATTAAATGTGATTTGCACTGACATTTTTGCAAAACAGTATTTTGTTCTGCTCGTTAAACGAAAAGAGCAAATATGGTTGAAATTCACATTCTGTTTCCTTTCTTTATTTAATTTTACCTCTTACCTTACTGAAATCAGACACTGAAAAGTCCTGAATGTGATAAGAGATTTCTATCCTTTCTCTTTACCAAAATTTCTTACGAAAAGTATTTCTTATCTTTGCCAAATTGGCAAAATGAGATCAGGAATTCATCAACATTAAAACATAATTGCCATTTATTTCATTGATGTTGGGGTTACTTCTTAATGAAAGGTAGGCTGTAATAAAATAACTTGAGATTCCTCAGGAACAGACTCCTTCATTGATCGACAATGAAGGAAGCACTGAATCGAGAAACATAATCACATTTTCATGAGAATTAACGAAACATATAAAAGTAATTCTCAGTAGAGTCAATCCTTCTTTCTCCTCTAGGGAGAATCCAAACCATGGCCCCATTCTCCGCTGGCTGGAGACAGCACAGGAATTACAAATTCTCTACTGTCACCAACCCCTGCTATTTCAAAGCTTGACGATTTAGTTAGCCAACAGTCCCTCCAATGTGGTAGCCGTCATGTGGGTTGGTAATTGTGTGCACGCATGTGTATGAGATAACTCATTTTTGAGTAACATTTTTATTCTGAAATAAATAATTCTTTGATCCTTGTAATCAATGTTTAGGTGCACCTCTGACATTTCTTTAGAATAAAGTCCTAGGAGAGCACTAGGCAAGCAGTACGAACATTTAAAGATCTTGATATGAATTTCCAAACTTGCAGTCATAACCTTGGAAAGGACATCAGCCTGGCACATTGCAAGTGTTTAATAAATGTTTGATAAATCAATTAATCAATGTCAAGGGCTGAAGTGGACCGCCTGCCATTTATATAAAATACAATCATGTCACAGAATTTGAATTTACACAGCGGCCCAGACTTGCTGAAAATGAGCAATGCCTGTCCTGCCCTTCACTCCTCCTGGACCAGAGACATGAGGCTCTCAGGCTAGTGCCTTCTCCCAAGTCCATCTGGAACCTAGAAGCACAACATCCTGTCTGTGAGCGTGACACTTCATTGTGGAATAGATCTTCAGGCTCTTTAAAACGGTGTTCCCAAATGGATAGCAACATACATAGACAGGCAGAACCCAAATGATTGTCTCTGAACACGGCGCTGAGCCCTCATGTTCAACATCAGACTCTGCCTTCCACTGCTGTGCAAAGGAGGAGGAGTAAGAGAAAAACACAGTCATTTGACAGTGCTGGTGTGGGTTCTGCTTTCCGCTTTCTGGAGTGTCCTAGTGTTCCTCTTGTAGAAACAGCTCCTGGAGCCCGTAATTTTATGGGGTCGGAGGTCGTTAGAGACCTCATTGCACAGTTCTCCAAACTCGGAGAACCTTCCTATATGATGAAATTTCCCCTGTGGATTTTGTGTAGTTCTTAATTCATGGCACAAAACAAAAGTCACTTCAGAAAGTTGCCCAGAACTACTCAGGACACAACACTTTCGTTAGACGCATCTGTTTCCTACTTTTGCAGCGCTCACTGGGCAACACGACTTTTCAGGGCAGAGGGAGGGGCGTGCAGAAGACCACCCCCAGGCCTCCGAGGGAAAGCCTGGTGATGGGACTGCAGAGATGGTTGTCATGGCTCTGCGGATCCCCAGACACTGGTTGTTAGACATTTTTAGGTGCCTGTGGTCGAGCTTATCACGATGAGCATCATGGCCGAGAACAGGGGCCTTGAAGCCCACACAGCATGCCCGTTGCACGACTGCAGACAAGCGGTGGGACCTCACTAATCTTCAGCTTCCTCATCTGCAAACGGAGAAGAATATCAATTCCCCAGAAATCTTCAACAGCTTGTGTATGCAGAGCACACAGCACCATTCTAACAGCAAGCATTCAATAAATAGTAATTGCTAGTCATAAAGCGAGTCATGTACTGCTGAGTAAAATGTAAAGGGGACACATTTATGTATGTGTGCAAGCTTCCGCTGAGGGACCCAGATCCTGCCTCCGCCCAGGGTCACGCCGGTGAGCTTGCTGCGCTGAGTAAAACCTGGTCGTGTCTCCAGAATGGAGAAGAAATGCTTTCGTTCTGTTTTTACACTACAACTGGTTGGAATTTATTGAGTAATTACAGACTAGGGAATAGGGTATGGATGGCACTAGAACACACTTGATGCTGAATCACTGTTTGTTTGTTTTTAGTCCCATTTCATGTCCTTGGCTGAGAGCACCCCTCCAGAACCCGGACTGATGGAGGAACTGCCAATCACCGGATGTGGCTGCCTTTGGACAAGGGAGGGGAATTAGTGCATACTGTTTGTCTTCTTACAGCATTTCTGTTGAACCAGCCTGATATTCTGTGAAATCCACCAGAATGTTTACAAACGAAACATGCCCTTATTGAGTTATCAATGGAAAGGCTGATTGCCACCATGACAGTAGTGGGGTTTATGGACAAGTGTGGCAGGATTGTCTCACAGAGCTTTGCTGGTTTGAAGGCTAAATAGTCACAGGCATGTTTTCTGATCATCTTAAAATACCTGTAATTCCTTCCTATCAGGGAATTTAAGCACTCCACTCTCATATCAGCTGGCACTTAAGAAAACCCTGAAGGACAGTAGCTATCGAATTTAATCAGCCATCAAGACTTAACCTAATACAAACTGGCTTCCGGGCTATGCATATTTAAATGGCCATATTTAGAAGCCAAAAAAGTGTGTATTTTTCCTGGGAAAATAATATTGTTATAGTGCTAGAAATGTAAAATCCTTAATCCTACAGCTCAAAGACACTTAGCAATGTGTGCGCTGTTTAAGTAAGCAAGTGGGGGCACGGTTATTTTTAAAATATCCTCAAAATGTTGGTATGTTTGACACACTCAAAATGAATTCAAACCTTTCTTCACAGAAAGAAAAACTCAAAATATTATTTGTCATCAACAAGAGTAGATACATACGCTGTTTTTACATGTCTGGCTAACATCGTATAGAATGAATTGCAGGAAGCCATAATGACTAAAAAATGTAACCTGAATAAAAACATTTCATTTCATTACCTCCCATGGAGTCTAATTTGATAAAAAGACTACTAGGTAATGTCGTTTGGAATAAACACGTCCCTTATTCCCCACTCACAGACAGACACAGAGTATGAGTCAGCTTGGCACTAAAATCCCGGGTGGCTGTGCCCGGGGGACAGTGATGGTCCAGCACAGGAGTACCTCAGGCCAGGAGGGAAGACATTCTCAGGAGCACTGGACCCAAATGCTGCTCCCTTCCTGCCCAAAGCTAAAACAGGCTGCACAAACCTCCCTTTCCAGAACAACTTGAAGCCACCCTCAGCGAAAGACGGTGTTTCATGGTGCACAGACTGGAGGAGGTGACCCTTTCTAAGTTCAGATGCTTTGCAGTACAATCAGGAGCACAGCTGGAGGGATACGATGGGCAGTCACGGGCCTGTCCATCCTTCCTGGCATGCAAAGTGCCAGGAAACAAGGCTGCCCAACGGGGCAGGAGACCTTGGAATGGAAAACTTTGCAGGGGCTAGAATTTGCCCATTCAAATGCCAGGAGGGGCTGGGAGGAAAAAGAGAAACAGAGTCACAGCCTGTGGTCTGGGGACAAGCCCAGGAGGGACCTAGCACCTCTAGAAAGAGGAGAGCAGCTGCTCATTGCCCCCGGGTTACGGCACTGGACATGCTGGCCTAGGTTTCCTGGTTTTTCAAAAGGAATGGGGACTCTTCATCTTAGGGACAATGCGTTGCTTTCTAACTGTTAACAATTAATTTACGTTTTAAAAATAAAGTATTGTCGCGTCCAGCACACGACAAGGGTTGTGGAGAGCGACGGGGGTGGTGCAGGGTTAAGAAAAGACAGTAGCCATGAATAGATTGTAAGTGGGGGCCAAGAGACCTGTAGCCTCCAGGACTGAGCCCCTAATCAGGCCTAGCATTAGCTTTTATTAGTTAGGTGGGGAAAGTAAAGGAGATAATGCTTGTCAATCTCAAGATCTGTGAATCCCAAACATTATAATAGGAAACTGACTCAAGCCAATCACCCTTGCCTGCAGGCAGCTGAACCACAAGTCTCAGGATGTATGTACTTCCGCAAGGGACAAAACCTTTATGCATATGAATAGATGGAGAGCACACCACTGAATCTCTTCCCCTGCAGGTTGTGGAAGGAATGCGGCCACAGAGGCAGAGGCTCTCCTTAGTCCTTAGCCAGGGGAAGGTGGGGGGCTGTGCCCACCTCTGTGAACCCTGGGGGTTCACCTGTTGGTCCCACTTCACTGCGCCTGGCTTGAGTTGTACCCCCACCTCCACCGTGGGGAATCTTATCCGTCATTGGCTGACCAGCCATCTTTCTGGGGCCAAACAGGGAGACATAAGGTGCAAGCACAAATGTGAAGCAAAGTTCCTGAAAGGATCTGTCACACAGACTCTCCTTTCTTTAGGGGCAGGTACAAGGGGACAGATGGGTAGGGTGCTGCGTGGCAACAAAGTATCATGTGCCACCAAAGAATAAATGTGTCCAGGCATATTAAGCCCACTCCCCATTTCTGATCTCTGAGTTGAAGTCTGAAATATAAAGATGCATAGACAGAAAGCCATGAGAAGCCTCTGTCATCACCATAAAGGCCACGAAACAAAGAGGAAGGATTCTGTGAAAATGGCCCAAAGCAGGACCAGAGGAGGACGCAGAGCAGAGCAGGTGTAATGAAAGATGGGGAGCCCGCGGATAAGATGCACGCACTTCCCTTAGCCACGCCTGAGCGTGGGGTGACTGACCAGCACCCCAATGAAAACCAGCTGTTGCTGCTGAGGCACAGCGCTTACTCGTTAAATATGTATAAATACATAATTACGAACAATTTACAGTCCATCATATAATGTGGGATTCATAAATCCCAACCAATCCTTTCTGCTGTCCTCATAAAACCATGAATTAATAGCAAAAGCAGCTTCCTGTATTTTTAAAGACAGCAATAGGATCCAGTTAAAAGCCAGTAAGCAGCTGTACCTAAAATGAGGTGTCTGGAGGGGGCCAATCAGATGTGACCACCCCTCAGAGAGCCCTGGGTACACAGGCTGGGTCTGTGTGCTTGTCCCAAACATCTCACACACAAGGGAAGTGCTGCTGAATTTGGGAACAACGGGAAGAGAAGCATGACTTTCGGCATCTGAAGTCACCTTTCCTAAACTGCTATTATATGACATTCAAGACAATTGCCACATGTTTAGGGGAAAATTATTATTTTTTTTTTTAAGAGAAAACTCATATTTATTTTCATGTTAACAAAGACATGCTGGGCTTTTATTTTAAACACAGTATGAAGGTAGAGATAGTGGGGACACATAAGAGTAAGGCTGAGGGAATGTAAGAAAAATGTAAGAGAATCTAAGAAGTTTGTAATCGCAGGTGAGAATCAAAACGTAACTCTCTGGAAAGAGGTATGAATGTGGCTGTTGTGGGCGTACAGTGGGATTTGAAGCCACTGGTGCTGTGACAGAGAGAAAGTAGGAGGTGAGGGCAACCACGTGGCTCACCAGGATCGAGAGAAAAGGGACACTGGGAACGCAGCACATAAGCTGTTTCAAGAGCTCTGCCCAGAAGCAGCAGAGCAGTGGGGTGACAGAGAGGGCTGCGCTCTAGGATGAATCAAGTGACAGCAGGCTTATAAACATTCAGGAATGGCCCTTATGGAGAGAGGAGGAAGTCAGGTGAGGCAGAGGGGGCGAACCGTTTTAGGAGCCCAGTGCGTGAGAAGTTGAGGTCTACTCCACCAACAGAAGGCCTGGTCTGCCATGGGACCCATGACATCACGTTCTCTGGAACAGGCAGCACACGTAGGCAGGCTGGTGGGTTTGCCACGGAAAGGTGTGTGTGTGGGGGGGCGGGGGGTGCTTGTGTGGCTGCTTCTGTGTTGTGAATCAAGGGGGTGTGAGCTTCTGGGATGAGAGAGGAAGGCTGTGTGCAGCTTTTTGGAAAACTGGTTCAGTAAGTACTTGAGATGTGTGGTGTTACCTCTGGGTGTTCAGTCAAGATTTAGTTTGTTTTTCACCTGGAATATCTCATGCTGTCGGTGGCCTTGCAGTATCCCACCATTTGATGGCTCGGAGTGGCTATATCATCACACTTTGAAAATTCTTCGACTGAGGATGTGAAAGCCAAATTCAGGTTCTTTCCCAGACATAAAGAATGATCTTCACTCCTCAGAGAGTGGCCAGCTGCCTGAGCTGGAATCCCTGGGGCAGGCTTCTTACTAAGGACACGGGTCGCTATTGGAGACAGTGAAGGTGTGAGGCTGGCCGTGCTGGGAGGGACGGCTCTCCTCTCACTGGGGAGAAAGGCTCAGCTCAGATCTGCTCATGTCAGCGGCTGTGGGGAAAGCCTTCCCTGTGGGACTCCAGGTCCCCCAATTAGCTCTAGGCAGCCTCCTGTGTACCAGTGGCAGTGGCATTATCTTTCTCAAGTCCTAAGTGTCAACCCACACGAGGTAAGTCATTATGATTATCATTATCAAAAAGGTAATATGGTTAAAAAAATGTGGACTTTGAAATGTCACAGCATCATATCCCACCTATGCCACCTACTGACCCAGTGACCTTGAACATGCTAACCACGCCCTCCAAGCCGAATATGTCTTCTGGTTGGGAGGATACATCTCTAAGCATCAATCCACAACCACAAATACCGTTTTCTTCCTCTTTATATCACTCTACCTGTCAGTGGAAAATTGGTAAATTTGTCTGGAGAACTGGGCTTTTTAAAATTTAAATACCGTGCAACATTAAAGAAATAAGGTTCATATCTCACCATCAACACACTTCAAAAATGGAAGTAACTCATGGGTTAATGGATAAGAACCAAACATATTTCCAACAAGTCATTAAATTAAAAGTGCAAGATTTCCTCTTCTGCTGGGAGGACAACGGCCACCCAGAGTGGAGCTCCTGATGGGAACACCGACCTCAGAGCCGTACGCTGCTTATGAGTCAGCGTTACATCCCAGAAGACCCACCATGGACAGAGACCTACTTCCCACCTTCTTGGAGCATGGGGGCTTGAATGGGACATGGATTTAGAGGACACGAAGATGTATGGGAACAAAGTGTGCCTCCTGTCAGCTCGCAGCTGGACATTCAATGGTCAGCGACCTCAGGGAGACAAGTTCTTGGCCTCTGGCCCTGGACTTGGCCCTGGGTGTGGATGGGTGGCAGCAAGTAGGCTATAAATTGTGGCCGACAGAAGGGGCCCCATCAGAGCCTGTCCGGAAGGGGCTGCAGAAGAGATCCTGAGCCTCAGTGAGCCTGGACACCGAGGGGCTTTGCAAGCTGTGCCCCTTGGTTGGTGCTGTATCAACAGGAATCGGGAGGACTCACTGGTTGTGTGGGGGCGGCAGCATCCCTGCAGATAAGGAGCACACCCTGAAGATAAGGAGCACCCCTGAAGTTAAGGAGCACCCCTGAAGTTAAGGAGCACCCTTGAAGTTAAGGAGCACCCCTGAAGATAAGGAGCACCCCTGAAGTTAAGGAGCACCCCTGAAGTTAAGGAGCACCCCTGAAGATAAGGAGCACCCCTGAAGATAAGGAGCACCCCTGAAGATAGTACCTGGAGGTGTCCTAGTAGCTTCTTAATTCTCTTCTAACAGTAAGGGCGACTCATCTGTGTGCTTATCTCTCAAATACTGGCAAGATTCTTAAAGTAAGAAAACATTTTTACAAACTCAAGGTGAGAGATACGTGAGTATTTGGTAAGGAATTGTTGGTTTCCCTTCAACAGAGGAGGTAAAAACTCATTGCCTGGAGAAAAAGAAAGAAGAGAAGGAGAGGAGGGGAGGGGAGGAAAGAAAGAAAGAGTTAGGTTGGACATTAGTGTGTGTTCCAGAGACATTGTTCCAGTTCCCTGCCCCTAACTTTATGTCCTGGCCTGTGTCCAGGGTGGGGTCAGATAGGGAATTACGATGGAGGGATCCGGGATCGTACCGTGGTACCAGCACGTGCAGGGGGCAGTCAGCTGTCCTTGGTTCCGAGAGGGACTGCATTTGCTATGATGAGGACAATAGTCTTGGGACCCCATGGCTGGGGGCAAACAGGATCTGGGTATGTCACAGGGTTTAGCACTGATAGGAAACCTTGTTGGAGGACCAGATTCCCCCTTCCCCACCCCACACTTTGGCTGTCCATGCATAGTGCAGCGTTGACACAAACCCAGCTAAAAGTGGCTGACATTATCCTGAATCGCCACGATGAAGTTTCTGTCTGTTGGAAAGAAATTACACTGAGTATTGCATGTTTGTGTTTGTATTTTAAAATCCATACTAGGAAAGTCTTGCTAACAAGTAAATATTGCAGGGTTCTTGGATCCCAAAGGGTTTCTGTGTGTTTATAATGGATGCAATCACTTTCCTTAAAACATGCTTAAGAAACACTTTCCTTCTTATGTGGTTGTCTGAGTGCTTTGCATTAGAAGAAACGGGGGCAGGGAGTGGGAGGAGTTATTCAGGAGGGTCCTGAAATGTTTGCATGGATTTTAAGAGCAACAATCTATGGTAATTTATGATATCGGGAAGTTACCAAAATTATTCCTGTAGGAAGGGACGATTGCCTCTTAATGTTGTTCAAAGACAGTCTGGTCCTAAATGTGACGGAAGCCAGGCAATTTGTCACTGAAGGCCCTGGCTATCCTCCCATGTTCCGCTTTCCTGTCTCAGGCGCCGAGCAGGACTGCACGGTGTTCGTCCTCCGGAACTCTCCTTCCTTGGTCCTGTGTGCACATGGAGGCAGGTAACACAATGGCAATGTTTGAGCCTCTGGAACCACTGTCATAACGGGTCTAAATCTGGCTCTTTTTTCCCCTCTTATTGCTGTCACTTAATGATTTCATTTCCTGCTAAAAACAAACCTGGAATGATTGAAAATATTTTTATGAGTCATGTGTATTATCCATCGGAAGATCTGGTTTATTCAACTGTGGAATCAGAAGTTAAAAACCAGTCCTGGACATTCACTCACGTTTACTCATCTTCTTTCTGTCTATGGAACTTGGGAAGATTACACAGCGACTTGGTACTTGAGATTTCAAAACAGATTGGAGTATATTTTAATTCATTAACATGGAGAGGGATTTTAGGAAAAGAGATGTATTTGTTATGTGATATGTTTTCTTTCATAATAAGACAAACCACATTTTCAAGTTTGGAAAATGCGTAAATGTACATGGTTATTAATGAATTTTCTCACATTGCACTTTACCGAAGGTAAGTTTGGGTGTTTCCTATTTCTCCACAAACTCTGTATGATCTTTATAGTACAGACATGAGAAACGCCCAGAGAAAATGATATTTGCATTTCTACTGGACATTCCATGATGGTAATATTTGTTGCAATTGTGGTGAAATTTTAATGTTCCACTTACTGTTTTTCCAAAGGTTTCTCTATAAAAGGACATACTAGGAATGTATGTCCTAGTATGCTCAAGGTTACCCACCTAGATGTTGTCATCACTGGTCAGTTCTGTAGGAAATACACTTTCTGACTCACTGTCAGTGCTGATGAAAAATGACGCGATGGGCACAGAAAGCCTTTTATTCAGGGTGAACTGGCCAGAAGCCGTCTCCTGCTTAATCCTCTGGTTTCACCTCTCCTCTGTTCAATCATATTTCAGATCCAGAAGGAAGATACTGAGATGGAAGAATATGATAATTCTCTCATTTTATTATACTGCTGTCTTTGTCATCCACAGTGATAATAGAATTTTTTCAAAAACGTCCTCAATTTGTACCACATGCCAATCTGCTGGCTCAGCTGAACCAAAAGTGTCCCTTCTCTTCTGGGACAGTTCTGTCCTAAGGAGACAGTGTCATTTCCTTTTTAACCCTATAGCAGCTTGTCACCCATTCACTCAGGAGGTGTTTCAGAGTAGAATTCCCATATCCAGAAAGCCATCACCCCACTATGAGGTCCTTACCTTTGCAAACTGGGTGACCTACGATGGGTTTTAAAAAATTCCTTAGATCTAAAAGTAGAGGGATCTGTATAATCAAACTGAAGATGCTTTTTACTATATCTTCTCAACAAACCCTTAATACACACTGTCAGAAAAAGGCAGAAAAAAAGGAATTGTCATACAACATGTTGTCATGGTAACAAAAATACTAAGCTCACTGGGAGAGAAAATTCTTGGAAACATCAAAGGTTGAGTTTTAACTTTAGGATGACTTGAATATATATATAAATATATCTTTTTTTAAAAAAATGAGGGCCTTAAATTAAATTAAAATGAACTGTGTAAGTTTAGTATAAAAACAAATACTCTTTGTTCTAACTTTGTGATTTGTGTAACTTGTTAATTTTGAATGGTTCTCTGTTGTGCTTCTATCTTTGGCCTCCAACTCATCCCCGTGATTCCTGTAATTCCACTCATGTTGGCCAGCAGCTAGCTGGCCCTGACTTGGCAGTTTCTATTTTGACCTCACTTTTATTAATCATCTCTTGGCCTCTCATGCATTTTCTCACCTCAACCACCTGAAATTAAATAATCTCCACCATTAAAAATTTAGCATGGAAGCATGCCAGCAGCCACAGTCCTCTAAAAAGCTTTTAGTTGTGGTGCTGACTTATTTAAGTAATTGTGTTGTGCTGTACCTGTCCCTTCTCTCAAGTCCCCTCCCCACCCCTGTGTTTCTAAATATGACACTAAGGTACAATTGAACTAATCTTCCAATACCACGCTGAGGCCACATCAGAGTTATTAAAACGAGATGAAGGATGTGTAAATGACATGAATTTACGTAGTTCCCTGTTGTATGTTTGCTAGATTCTAAGAAGACAACTGGTGTAAGAATGGAGGTGAATTTTACAAGATATATTACTCCACAGTCACAGAAATTAGGCAATGTCATATTCTCTGAAAGAATCAGATGGAGTGTAATGTAGAAACTGAGGATCAGATTTGGAAAGGATTCTTATAATCTTGATTTTAGACCAACTTCGAGGGTGTTTTAACCACTGAGGTTGATGTGTTTACCTTGATATGGAAAGATTATTCTGGTCTAGTTTTTAAATTGAGATTAAAATTTACATACAAAGAAATGCACAGATCTTAAATGTATAATTGCCTGTATTTGGATGAATGTACATATATGCTCATGACCAGTAACCCAGCCAGGAATCATCCAGGAAACCCATCCCTGTTCCCTCCCACTACATCCCCACCCCCCATTGGCAACAACTGTTTTGATTTATATCATCAGAATTTGTTTGGTCTGTTCCGGAGGTTCTATAAATGCGGTCATACAGAACGTTTCTTTCCGTTTGTGACCAGCCTCTTAGATCAGCACGTCTCTGTGACTCATCCTCATTGCTGTGTGTGTCAGCAGTTTTTTCTTGTTGTGGCAGATCAGTAACCATGATACGATTACAAACAGCTCATCCGCTCCCCTGTTGAGGGAACTTTGGATTGTTCTCAGTTTGGAGTTCTTATGAACAAAAATGCTATAAACAGTCTTGTACAAGTGTTTGTGTAGACATTTGTTTTTATGTCTCTTGAGTAAATACCTAGAAATGAAATTACAGGGTCATAAGGTAGGAATGTGTTTAACATTGTGAAAACTGCCAGTTGTCCAGAGTGTTCGTGCCATTTTGCACACTCACCATTACTGGACGGAAGCCCCTGCCCACCCTCCTCAGCACTAATATTGTCAGTCTTGTTCACTTCGGTGAGGTTGGAACTCATTATGTTTTCAGTTTGCATCTCTCTGATGATTCATGACGTACAATTACTTTTTTCTGCTTTAGATATTTGCCTTCAAGTTTTCAGTACCTTTGCCTTTTTTTGTACATCTTTTGGTATTTTTATCACTGGCATGTAGAAATTCTTTGTATATTTTGTATTCAAGTCTTTTTGTAGATATATATATATATATTTTTTTTTCCCCCAAGTCTTTGTCTTACTTTTTCATTTTCTTAACTTTTGATGCATAAAAGACTTAATTCTGATGAAATTCATTTTCTTGTTTTTTTTTTTTCTTTTTTCTTTTACAGTTAGTGCGTTTTGCATGATAAGGAATCTTTGCCTACCCTAAGTTGTGGAGGTACTTTCTTACATTTTCTTCCAGAAGGTATATAATTTTAGCTCAGATGTTCTCCATGGTGTGAGGTAGCATCTCAGGTTCATCTTTCCCATGATCGTGTCGACCCAGTTCTTCAGCAGTGGTTTGTTGAAAGCCTGTCCTTTCCATTTCACTGTCCTGGTGCCTTTCTAGAATTTCTATTATGTTCCTGTCATCCACTTTTTATCCTTATGCCAATACCATCTACGTTGATTATGGTAGCTTTGTAAGTCTTAAAATCAGGGAGTTTGAGTTGCAAGTCTGTTCTTCAAACAAATGTATCTTAAATTTAAAGGCCAATCATCATTTTGGTATACAAAAATAATATAGGAATAGATGCATATATGACCATATCCATTATCCTCCTCCCTTGTGGGTAAAGCAAGAAACTGTCAGCAGTGGTGTGTCCTTTGGGGATAGAAATTGTCCTTGTCCCTCTCACTGGCCTCCTGTAAGACTGGTGTCCCCAAAGCCCAGGCTCCTTGCAGGTGTCTGGGCCTTCCCTTCTAGGGCAGATTAGGGTGCATGGCCATTTGACAGCTGACTGCAGGCACACTGCCTCAGTGGGCTCAGCAGCCATGTTCTCTCGAGGAAATGCCTTTGCAACAAAAACTCAGCAGCCCCAAGTGCTGACAGGGAGAGGGGGTCCATGCTTCTTGTCATCCCTCCGGGAACATTCTTCAAATATAGAAATGTAAAGCACTTGGCAGAACTTAAACTCAGCTCATGACTGTCCACCAGTCTTTCTTCTGTGTCCCCAGCTGTGCCACGGGGTCATGGGCATTGCCCAAATATTGGCCCTAATTCTATTCTAGCGTTTTCCCTAGCTGAGAAGAAGCATGTGCCCCCTAAAGAGCACGAGGGACCCCAGGGGATCTTCAGTACAACAAGTACAAATATCAGATATAAAATTCAGGGGCAGAAAAAATGTCTTTCTATGTCTCTATAATTAAGTTTAATTTCTGTTTAGAGTTCCATTCCTCCAGTGGTAGAAGGAGGTCCAAATCAAGGCAGTCCTTACATCTCCTGTAACAAACCCAGCACAAGCGGATGGAATGGGCTCCAACTTCCACTATCTTTATATAAAACAGATACAGCTCTGTGGAGAAGAATGTCAGGAAAAATATCTATTTCATCCTTTTGGCATGTAGTGAGCTACACGAGATATTTTAAAATACAATGGGGATTGTGGGAGGGTGTTCTATGACCCTGACTAGGTGCCGTGTACACTGAGGAGCAGTGAAGCTACATGTGGGGAAGTCAGAGACTATCGTATTTTGCTGTGTATAATGCGCACCCATGTTTTTGGCCCAAATTTTCAGGAAAAAAAGTCTTTCATTTTAATTCAAATTTGTATTTGTTTACATTTAGGTACTTGTTTTTTGTATTATAAAGGGATTTTAGCATTTATTTTTTAACATATTACTGTACAAGAAATTTAATGTAACAAGTAATTACAGAACACAAGAACAGATACAAGGTACAAGAAATTTTATGTAGCGGTAACAAATTTACGATATTTACCCATCGTAGAAGGCCAAGAACTCTTTGTCGTTGCAAGTTCGTCATAAGTTCAGCAAAACCGATGATCATATTCCAGGGTATTATTTTGCATGTGGATATTGTTATTGATTTCTAGAGTTACGTTTTCAACTCATAAGCATAGTAAAAGAATGAAAACATTTATGTAGATACAGAATTAGTACTACCCATGTGTACTGCACATCCGTAGTTTTCCTCAGACATTTGGACAAAAATGTGTGCATTATACACAGCAAAATACGGTATATTAAATACCTAAGTCAAGGGGACCGCTTTAGCCTCCTGGGTGAGTATTAACAGGAAAACAGTAAATCATGACGGACATCACTAGAACAAGTCTCTGCTGGAACGTGGATCACCACTGCATTGACAAATTCATAATGCAGGTCAAACCATGAGCCAAAGCGTATGAGTGGGAAGAACCGATTGTGAGTGTGTGACATGAAAGGACATCCCACTACCGCGGCGCTGGAACTGCCTTCTCAGCGGGTCTGTGTGTTTGTCCATGGCACTGAGCTAGAGAAGCTAGAAGAAGCAGCTGGACATGGCCAGCGCCTGCAGGGGATGGCTTCATCCAGACAAGGTTCAGGCCAGAGACAGTGACACTGGTGACACTGCGAGGTGGCCTGGCCATCGGGCTGCTGAACGCTAAGGCAGATACTGAACCTAGGATAACCCTCGACACGCTTTCCACTGACCGCACTCTATACTTCTTCTCAAAGTCTTTTCTGTGGAAAACCAAGCCCCACAAGATCCTCTTTGAAAAGAGGCCAAATGTGCCCGGGAAACGCTGGTGATGAAGTCCTCGTAGGACTGCGGGAGCTGCTATGGTGGGAAACCCACCTACATCGTTCAGCCAGTACCCGCTGGACGGACGGACTCAGCCTTGTCAGCCCTTGTCCCTCTCACGGGCCTCCTGTAGGACTGGTGTCCCCAGCCCCACGTCGGGGATACTGGCTCAGTCCACCCCTCAGGATACAGAGGCAGATCTTTCTTTTTCAGCAAATTTACAGATTTGACCTCTAACATTTGTACAGCTTTATTTACAACAATTTTGAACAGCAGGAGGCCCAGCGGGTAGGTATTATGAGAGATATCTTAGTTGCTTCGAAAATTTGGCAAAATTTGGCAATTACGAGTAAAGCTCCTGCAGTAAACATGTGTGCCAGTTTTGGTGTAGACACAAGTTTTCAGCTCCTTGGGGTAAATACCAAGAAGTGTGATTGCTGGATTGTAGGGTAAGACTATGTCTAGTTGTTAAGGAACTGCCAAACTGTCTTCCAAGTAGCTGTTCCCTGTTGCAGCCTCACCAGCAGTGAGTGACAGCTCCTGCGGTCCCCACCCGCCCCAGCACATGCTGTGGTCAGCGTTTTGGACTTTGGCCATGCTAATAGGTGTGTAAAAGAATAAGATCTGTAATAATAGTATCCAGGAAGTGTGGGAGTAGGGAGTAGGTTTCCCATTGGTTGGGTGAAAGTGTGAATTGCTGTAACCTTTGTGTAAGGAACTTGGTCACATGTGTCAGAAGACAATATACTCCTGGGCTTTGACTCAGGAATTCTGTCCCTAGGAAATCAGCTATAGGAACAGAGATCCACTGAAAATATGTGGACATTAATATCATTTACAGAATTATTCACAAAAGCAAAATATGGATAGAATCAAAATGTTGAACTAAGGAGACTGACTGAAATATGTATTACACAGTAATGGTATAAAATCGGAATGCTGTTACAAGATATAGTGGGGAAGAATGCTTAATTGTTAAGCAAAAGAAGAAGTTAAATTTCAGAATGGCCTGTGATGTGTTATAGAATGTGGTGATCTCCAGGTGATGGGATTAGGGAAGATTTTTGTTTGGTCTTTTCCCCTCTATTTTCCAAATCTTCAGCTAGGAGCATGTATTAGCTTTCCATTCATTACGAAATTAAACAAGCACATCAGAGGCTTTCGAATGCTATTGCTGATCTTACCTTTTTGATAGCTTAAAAAAACAAAAACAAAAACAAAACTCTTCTGATGTTGTGGTCATGTTTAAAGGTTCATGTTTTGATTCCTTGCTGGAGGACTGGGTTGTAAAGATTGAAAGAGGAGTGAAGTTTGGGTGGCCCACTATGAGACTGACTCAGCCCCCGGCTTTTAGGTGATCTGTAATTTTTAGGACCACTTACAGTTTCAAAAAAAACAACAATACAAGACTAATGAGAGTGAATTTCACGGCAGACATATTTTCTCTTCCAAATATAACATGTTTTGACCACACTAGTAGGCTGCATAAAAGAAGAAATATCTTGATATAAAGTAATCTTTGTTTTTGTAATGAAAATAATTGTTTCATTTCAGCCTGCCGTAACCCTCAATTACCATGTACAGCTTGCTAAGGAAACCCTGAAAAAAAAGAGGCAAGAAGTGGAGGGAAAAACCAGCAGCTGCCTTGGAATTCAAGAGCCAAGACAATAAAGGCGTGAGCCCTCCTTGCACAGCAAGCAGGCCCTGCAACATCTACCTGACGTCTGAATGCCATCGCTTAACAGAGGTCCATCTCCGTTGGGTCTGCCTTCGCTGTAAAACCCGCTTTCTTCTGGAATCTCATTAAGTCACATGAACAGCTGTACCAGGTTGCTATGGCAACAGGAATGTTAAAAGTAAATTAATTTTGCTACAAGGAGCTGTGAAGGCCAGGTGCGAATGGCCTTGAATCGCAATGGCTCCTCTGGGCACCGAGACTCTCCGGCCCCACTGACCTGCTGGGAGGATGCATCCTGAATGATGATCGTGTCTTAGCAATTCTTACAGGAAACGTTACCATGAATCGTGGAGGCTTTATTGCCAGCTTGCGTATTGCCTTTTAACCCTCCATAACATGACAGCTGAGGGAGTTATGCAGCTCATGGGCCCAGTCGTCTCTGATGAGCTTACACACACACCCCAGCAGGCTGCAGTCCAGACGGTTTCTCTTGTGGGATGACAATATCTTCCTAAAGAGCTTTACATTACAGAAAATATCAACCTTCTAATTGCAGAGAGAGGAGTCAGAGGAAGGCTCTCCATAAACTAACATTAGAACTGAGCTGTCACGCAGATGAGCAAATACTGTGGCGTGGGGCTTCGTGGGATCGGAGCGCGGACGGTGTTCCTCTTCACACAGCCTTTCAAACCCCAAGTCCTGGTAGTTCTGGGCTCTCTAGGCTCGTGTTTCCCAGAGTGTTTTTTTTTTTTTTTAAACACTATTTCTAGAATAGTATCCACGGTCAAATAAGTTTGGGCCCTGGTACGTGAGACAGACTGCCTCCCCTCAGAGAGTCACAGCAAGTCAGCGAATGAAAAGCACTGCCACACCTGCTGGAAAGAACCCATCTGAACTGTGCTTACTTAACCCAGTATTCAACAGACATTTTTTTGTCACTGAACTTT
The DNA here is from genome assembly GCF_057876585.1 of Rhinolophus sinicus. Taxonomy (NCBI): domain Eukaryota; kingdom Metazoa; phylum Chordata; class Mammalia; order Chiroptera; family Rhinolophidae; genus Rhinolophus; species Rhinolophus sinicus. The sequence goes on from NC_142501.1 coordinate 103,229,301, forward strand.
TAAATTTTGTCATAGTTTTTAGTAATACTTACGGACATCCTTTGAAAAATGGACACACTTTGAGAAATGTTCCTCAGATTAAAATGTTGAGGTTGAAATTAGTAATAACTAAATGTGGCTACTGCATTCAAACAGTCACTTCAAATTTAGGAATCTATGTTTCCTTTTCACTAATTTCTAGTGCTAATAGAACCATTACCTCTCCCCGCTTCTTTTAAAAATAGTTACTAAGTGTCATACCCTGACCCTAAAGCTTTGCACACATGAGATCATCGAATCTGGCCCCTTTACTGGTACAGAGTGCATGTGTGTGCGCGGTGCATACAGGGGCACACACACATGCATGAGCACCCATACATGTGTACACACACACTCATGAACACATACTCCACAGGGAGGGACAGTGATGAAGTAACGGCCACCCTAAGGTTTCTTTCCAAGTGGCATGTGTCAGGATCAAGAGAATCCTCACTGACCTGGAAGACAGGTGTGTGCCACACAGTCTGGGGTGTCTGGGGGTGAGACTGAAACAGCAAGGACCACAGAGCAAATGGGCAGTGAGATGCGAAGCAGAGCCTGAGAAGCAGAGGTAAAGCAGGCTGGCCCCGCTCAGCTGGGAATCCACGAAGCACGTGGAACTGGCTGGGGACACAGATGCGCTGTGGGTTTGGAAGGTGCCACAGAGGCATCAGCAGCAGGACACTAACCAACAAAAGGATCAGTGGGCCATTTTACTCCCCCAGGGAACATGTAGCTTCAGGATTTCCAATCTATTTTTCTCAGAATCTACCCTGGTCATCTGTCCTTGTTAAAATTTGTACCCAGCAGATTGTGGCTCTGAAAGAAAAGCTGATTGGAAATAACGTGGAAAACCACACCAAATCAGTAGTCGAGTTATTTCCCATGAATATCTGTACACATTAAAATAGATAAATACAATTATATTAATATTCCTCACACCCTCCCCTTTGGAGGCAACTGGGGGAAAGATTCACAAACAGGAGGACTGAAGTTTCCATGAAGCGGGTCTTCCAAGTCCAGAGACAGCCGGGTGCCCAGGCTGCACTGCCTGGGCACTGCCCTAGCGGCCTTAGGGTGCAGAGTGAAGAAGAGTGAAGGACCGGTGGAGATGCGGCAGGCAGTCCTGGAGGTGAGGGGCAGGCAACGCCGGTCAGCGGCTTGCGTCACGGTGCAGAGGAGCGGCCCAGCCAGGCCAGGCACGCTGAGCCTGAGCACAGAAGCAGACAAGCGGACAACGCAACGGTCTGCTTGGGTAACCGAGGAGTTACAGAACAGCAACTCCAGGAGCTTGCCGTCCACAAGGCACTCTGCTGGGGGCAGCACAGAGGGCCTGGCTTCCAGAAGAAGACAACGCAGGCACTTGGATCCTTTAACAACGCAGGGCAGCGCGGCTGAGGCGTGGGCTCCGTGGGGTGTCCTGGAGAGATCTCAGCGCTGCTGTGGTTTGGGAAAGTGCTGCTGGGGTGGGTGGGGGCAGGGGCGAGCCTCACATCAGTGCGCCTGCAGCTGTGCACTTAGGAACAGAGAAGACATGGTACATTTTCTGTCTCCGGTTCGTCGTTATCCAACAAAATGAGTCTCAGAATTTCAGCTCATGGATGCGTGTTGAGAGCCTTGCTTCCAGAGTCCTGACACACGAGTCCTGCTTTTGGGACTAGCTGGCCCAGCACAGAGTGTGGGAAGGGGCTGTGGAGAGCTGGGATCAAAGGAACGGTGGTGATGGGAGCAGGTGGACGCCGTGCCTGCTGGGGGTTTCTTGCTGGAAGATGCCATCTTTCGATGACTTTTTTTTATGGGGGGGCTGTTGGTGGAAAGACAGGAAGCTTGGGGGACTTGCCCCAATTATAGGTAATAAATAGCAGAGGACTGAGGCCAGGAAAAGTGGGTGTCCGGCTGCAGCAACGCTCAGTTAGTCTGAGTTGCAGAGCTCTGGCGTGGAACACGGCGGGGGAGCAGCTGGGGAGCCAGGCTGTGACTGAGCTCCACACCATAGGAGTTACTTGCTCTTCAGAAGGCAAAACGGACCAATGGGAAATTTCTGGGCTGCACAGGGGCAATATCCGTGTGTCTGCACCAAAATGCTTTTAGTTTATTCCCAGGCATCTGGATAAACCAAGGAGCCAGGTAATGGAAGTCAGAGGGAACGGCCACTAGACATCAGGAACGCGGGGGTGAGAGATACCTGGCCCCAGTGGCAAGAGTGGAAATGGCTCTTTCATCCCTGTTTATTTTACTCACCAAAGAAAGTTATTGTTAGCACCAATCCTACACTCTAATTTTTCTTTTAAATCTCTGCTTGAGTTAGACATTCTATGACTTGTCATGAGAATGGTAAAATGCCTTGTTCTTGTTATGTTAATCAGAAATAACAAATAAAGAATGGAATGACAAAACAGCCAGACACTTGTTAACAATTGTTAACCAATTTTACTAGCTCTGTGGCCAAATGATATTTTTATAAATTACAGTTCCAATGGAGGTAGATGTGATCACAGGTTCCTTGCTAACGAGGTCACCAGTTTGATTTGATTATTTTCCACAGCTGTTACTCTCAACACCTAGAGAGGGAAGCAGTCCCAGCTATGCAGGGCAAGGCTGGGAAGGCTAATGAGTCCAACAGATTGGTTCAAAATAGAAGCATAAACCTTCAATTCATAAGGACACGACGGTTACGAAACCAGAGCTGGGGAGAAACGATCTGTGTTCAGGAATTCAACACTGCAACATTGCTTGAATTTTTGACATAGTTCCTGACCCAGGCTTGGCAAAATCTGTACGCCATAAATAGAGAGATGGGGGAGAGGTGACAAGAGATCATATAATTCTGTGAACATGAATTTCACTTTTAGAAGACTCAACAAAGAATACATTGAAAACATGCTTCGTTTCCTCTTTAATAGAGTTACAGAGAGCCCACTGGCACCAATATCATGTGCTACAGGACAAAGTAAAAATTTAGAATTCACAGTGATATAAGTGGCATTAAGTAATGAGTACAACAGAAATTTAATTTGTGAATAAGATTAAGTCATCCTTTACTGTTCTCTGTTAAAGGAGGGATGAGGTAAACTTTAATTATACTCCTAAACGATAAATCTTTGTGTTTTTTTCCTCATGAGCTTCCCTATTCCCCATGTCCTAGTGTTAGGAGGGTACCACGTACAATGGATCGCAAGGGCCAGAGGGGAAGGAGGGGCTGCTCTGCCTCCTGGCTCCACAGGAAAACACCATTTGCAGAAGGACAGCTTCTAAGTAAGTGGAGGTCCTGGCATGGCGAGAAAGTTCAGTAGCTTGCAGACTAGAACTTCAAATGACGTGTTGCGGCACGATGCAAGTGTCACCCAACTCCAACAGACCTGCCCGTTCCACCAAAGGAGGTGACGAATAGAGAGGCAGCACTCAGGAACTGCTCAGCTCCGTCCAAGTTTAACCCTGGGGACTGTCCCTGAGATGCTGATTCTTTTATGAATTCCCTAGTATTCAGGGATGAAAGGAGTTCAAAGAGCACAGAAGGAAAAACCAGTGCTTTTCCACACTCAGATAACAGATCTGAGGCGGTTACTTCGTTACTTCGAGGAGCCAGTCAGACGTGGTACCCGTTTATTTGTGAATCTCTACAGTGGCCCCAAATCTCCTGGGAGAAAGGCAGGCGCTTTGAGAAGTCCTTCAGAGCACTAGGTGTGCATTAAAAAAAATTAGCCTAGAGATTTGTGAAAGAATGAAAGACAAACGGAGACGATCACTTAACGACCTAAGGGAAGAATAAAAAGACAAATGATTCTAAAATGCTAGTGATGATTTACCTAATTAGTCCTTGACAGCTTGAAATGTGTCGTGAAGAAAAAGGTACTGCATCAATCCAGGAGCCGTGTGTGCTTAAGAACAGCCAGATTAATGAACGGTAGGCACAAAACCAGCATCCTGTTGGATTACACAATTATAATTAAAATTACACTGTAGTTCAGGACCTTCGAAAAGCTTCTTAGAGCTCATTTTTGTTGTTAAGAAAACTTTCTTTGAGTTTCGTATCATGCTAATATTTTCAGTTGTAGAGGACTTTGTTTTTGCTATAGTGCTCTTTTTTTTTCTGATGTGGTAGTGGAGGAGGGGTAAACTAAAGGAATGTAGAAAAAGTCTCTAACAATTTGTTTCGATTTAACATTCAACGAGGGAGAGATTTGTTTCATCTGCAGATTTTAAGAGATTTAAATAGGGCTGTTTATGTTCAGCTCAATTAAGCTACTGATCATTCCATTCTTTAGCAGTGAAGTGTCCTCAACCCATAATTACTTTAGAGCATAAAGCAGCCTGGGCCATCCAGGCCTTCATCTCACACTGTGCATGGCCCTTACAGGCTGTGAACTTGGGCCCAGTTGTTGCCCTCTGGTAGTAAGTGGGCCTGATGGTCTGGCCTTGTTCCTTGCTAGAGCAAAAAGAGAAAGCTAGATAGTTCACAATGAAAAAATAGAGAATATCTATTTTAAAAAAGAATAATTAATTACAAGTCTTGGGACATTTAGAAAAAAAAATATAGACGCACCGCTCAAGGACCTCCCAGAAAAAGTCTTCTACTGAATTTAAGAGGGTAATTGATGTCCCTCACTCATCAAAAGATTAGTCGTGTCATAACTGAGACACAATGTGGTACATGGCAACGTGAGATGGGCATGCATATTAGTATAAACGACCCTAATTTGTTTCCTTCTAACCATTATTTACTCTGGGTTCTTATTGTGTCAGGCATTAAGGAAACAAGTGTGAAGGAGCCCTGTCCAGTCCACCAGGAACTCTCAGGCCAGTTAAACATTTCTATCCAAACAATGAGAGAATTCTTTTTCTAGAAATGCTCTAACTGGCTGGTTTATGACCCGCTTTCCAACTCAAAACAATGACACACATTATGTATTAAATATACGAAAACATATACACTAAATAAAAGTCTATTTGAAGTCACTGTAGATCTACTGAGGTTGGATCACATGATTTCACAAATGAAAATACAGGACATCCAGTAAACTTGCATTTCAGATAAACAACAAACAATTTTTTATATAAGTATGTCCCATGCAATATGGGGGAGACAGACTTATACTTGGGTGTGGTTTATCTGGCCTTCCAATGTGACTAGGCCTTTATCACATTACGCATCTGCATTTCGACCAGAATGTCTTCCATTAAAGGTGCTGACAACAACAGGTGCTGGGCACGGCGTGAAGCAGCTGGGACCCTGCCTTGTGGAGTGTAACTTGGTACAAGTCCTGTGGGAAACTCATTGGCACTATCTACGAAGTCCTAACATACTTGCGTCCTATGACTCAGCAATCCCGCACCTGGGAATGTACCCAGCAGAAATGTGCACATATGCCACCAGAAGGCAGGCCCAAGAATGTGCATAGCAACACTTCTCATACTAGCTCCAAAATGGACACAACACACACGTCCATGAAGCACAGATGTGTAGGACTACAAGTACACATACAACAGGTGGACACACTAGAAATGCACACAGCAACATGCATGACTCAGAAGCATGACGCTGGGTTCAAGAAGCCAGAAAGAACGGTGTACACACCATGTGGTTCAAGGTGATAGAAATGAATCAGAGGGTTGTAGAAATGCTTCTGGGAACAAGGTGAGCCTAATGACAAGAAGGGGTCATTTCTCACCATGGCTTTGCCCTCTCTTCATCAGGAAGTGAGTTCTACCGGTGTATCCACATTGCGATAATTCATCAAGCTGCACACTTAGGACTGGGGCCTTTTTTCTGTATGTTTTGATATCTATGATTTTAAAAAGTATTTTTAAACTGCTTAAAAGAATACGCTTTACTCATCTGTAAAAACAAATCCACTTATTACACATGCAGGAATTATGAGGAGTTATAGCTATATTAGCTAGGGTTCTCCAGAGAAACAGAACCAATAGAATCAGTAGGGGAGATATACATATACATATACATATACATATACATATACATATACATATACATATACATATACATATACATATACATATACATATACATATACATCTGTATACATCTGTATACATCTGTATATATCTGTATATCTGTATATATACATATATACATATATACATATATACATATATACATATATATATATATATATATATATATATATATATATATATACACACACACACACATACATACATATGTATATATATGATTCATTATAAGAAATTGGCCCCGGGAATTGTGGAGGCTGGAAAGTTCAAATCTGTAGCATGGGCCGTCAGGCAGAGACCCAGAAGGATCGATGGTGCAGACACAGTATGAAGGCTGCCTGGGGGCGGAGCTCCCTCTTGCTCAAGGAAGCCGGTCTTTTCAGTCTATACAGGGCTTCAACTGATTGGGTAAGGCCCACCCCACATTAGGGAGGGCAATCTGCTCTACTCAGATTCTACCCATTTAAACATTAATCTCATCCATAAACACCTTCCTAGTTGACACATAACTGTAACCATCACAGCAGCACCGAAGTAATAGATAAAACAACTTGGTGGCATGGTGCACTGTGTGGCATTGATTCCTACGGTCCTTAAGACGGACTTTAGAAATAATGTTTCCAAACCAAGTCATCCTTAGAGGTGCAAAGCTTTTAGGTAGCAATTCAAAAGTTACTTAGACGTGTTACTAAAGCCAATGTAATTATTAACCCTCATTTATCTGTACACCATACAGTATAGAAATGAAACTTTCATCTATTTTTAAAAGTATATACACAGCTTTGCATCTCTGTGTGTATGCTCCCTTACTAACGCCTGTTTTGGTCTTTTCGACATCAGTCTACTGCATACATTGTAATCAGGACAGTATTTTCAAGTCCAAGTCCACCTTTGTTCACAGTATTCCCTCTTCAGTTCTCCACTGCGCACATAAAGAAGCCCAAACTCTTTGGAAGAATCTTTGAGGCCCTCCTTTTCCTTCGCACCATTCCTCTCCTCCATCGCCGTTACTGCATTCTGGGCTCACCTCTCTAGTTTCATTTCTTTTACACATTATGCTGCCTGCTTCACCCACCCCCTGGTGCATGGACATACTCTGTGTTTTCTGATGTCCATGTTTTCGGTCATGCGTTTATGCCAATTTCTGAATCCTAGCCATTCCTACTCTGCCTCAGTGTCTATCTCGATGTGACATGGGAAGAGGCCTGGAATTCAGCATTAAAATGCCCACTTGAGATGCACTATTCAGCTGCCTGACCCTGAGCAAACCACATTGGCTCCCAAACTCTTAATATCGGGGCTCACAGTAGGGAATGGGCCAAAGATGTGGCTGTCGGATACTCTACTGAGTCTTCCTTATGAGGCCCTTTTGTCTCTTTAAAAATACAAATGAGTGTAAGGATACACAATAAAGACTTCCTTTCCCCACCTCATTCTTCTCTCCAGAGGCAACCAACGTCATCAGACACATTTAACGTTTCCTGGCTAGCTTATTCCTATGCAAGACACATTGTTTTCCCCTCACTTGCACAAATGGACATACTATCTTTGCTGTTTTGCCTTTTTTTTTTTTACACTTAACAGCATAAAACAAGAGATAAATCCATATTTCAACAAAAAGAATCTAACCATTCTTTATAGCTACATAGTATTCCACTGTAGAGATTTTCATAATGTATTTCAGTACGGTCCTATTGATGGACATTTAGATTATTTCCAGCCTTTTGCTATTGCCTGCAATGCTGTAATAAATAATTCATTAGATAATCTGTTTCACAGGTGTGTGGATTATATCTAGTGGATAAATTCTTCAAAGTGTACATGCTAGGTAAAATGGTATACACATAGGTGATTAATGCTGTTGCTGAATTTCATTTGATAGAGGAGTATCCATTTATACTCTGCCAGTGACATCCCAGAGTTTCTATTGCCTTCACACATTTGTCAACAGAACGTGCAACTTATTCTCTGACACTGTGATTTGTAGGAAATATCTCCATGCATTTTAATTTGTAGTACTATTACCATAAATGAGCTTGAGTATGTTTTCACTTGTTTAAGATCCATTTGTATTTCCTGCCTTCAAACTACGTTGATCACAAAAGCTGCCCTTTTATCTATCGAGTTGTTGGCAATTTTTTACTGATTTTAGATGTTCTTTATATATTTATGAAAAGAGCCCTTTGTCATACGAGTCACAAATATTTCTTCATTTGTGTTTTGACTATGGTAGTTTTTAACATATTAATAGTTTTTGTTTTATGCAGCACAATTCAATCTTTTTTCCATAGCTTTTGAGTTTAGCCATATTAAAAAACTTCCTCATTCCATGATTATTTAAAAAATATCTTCCCATAATTTCTTCTTATAGATTTATTTACATTTTACATTTATGTTTGGATTCATCTGAAATTATATTCTGCTCTAAGGCATGATGCATAAATTCAAGTGTTATCTATGGAGGACATTTAAAAAAATCTCATGAACTAACTCATGAGAGCGATTACATTTTTTTGCAATTATTAATAAATGTCATTTGAAAAATGACACAATTTCCCATATCAGCTATAAACTCAGCACTGTTAAGTGTAAAGGAGCAGAATAATAGACACATGTGCGGTAACTGATCTCACATACCGATGTGTGGGCTCCTGCTAATAACACAAGGCACTGCTCGCCCACACAGTCCCTGAGAGCCACCATTTGGAACCCAGAGGCTGGCAAGCACTGTCACAGCCTCTTCCACGCCCAAGTGTGCACGATTTACAGCTCTCCCTCCCCTGCCACTGTCCTATCAGCCTTTGAATATGATTAATGGCGCCATAAAAGGCAACCCTCATTGTTATTTTATGTGGCATTTAGAATGAGGTGGGGAAGGTATTTGAAGCCAGATTATTAAAGGAAAGCATTGACCCAGTGACATCATCAAACCTCCAGGAAGAGACTTAATTATATCCCGTTGAAAAGCTCAACAGTCTCTTATGGTTTGAGCATATTAACACAATTCAAGGTTCAGCTCAATGTTCTTTTCTTTATGCAAAACTCACCTCTGGAACCTAAATGGCACTTGTGGCTAGGTTTCTCCACTTGGAATGCCCAACTGGCTCAGGGAACCGCTTCTGTTATTTTTGCAGCTACCACCGCCAAGTATTTTACTCTCTTAATTTGATACAAATTTTCAACAATATAACTGTCCACTTCAATCACCAGGTATGATGGCCTTGTGAGTTTTCATATAATTCTACCTCAGATCGATACAATTTTTTTCTAAACATTTCTCACACTTTTATTATATATAATCTTTTTTTCATTTTCCCCTTAAAAATATGTATGTGATGGTTGAAAGAGGACGTGAAATTGGGAAAGATACTGTTTTATATCACAGATAAAGAAAATGGAGAAAACCGGGGCAGTGATTTGGGGGCAGGGGGATAGAAACTAAGAGCCCTGTTTTGGAATATCATTTCTGAGATGCCTATTAATCACAAAGATGGCCTTGTCAGGAAGGAAGTGGGGTGTCCAGGCTGAGATACACATGGAGAGACCATTAGCATGGAGAACATAGGGTGAAATCGCTTAGGAAAAGAGAAGCTGGGAAGGAGCAGAGGGCCGAGGACCATGCTCAGGGACTGGCAGGAGAGAGTGACAAATCAGCCAGTCCGGCAGGGGGCCAGCAGAGCGGGGCTTCAGGGGGCTCCAGACGGGGAGTGGGAGAGTGGTCAGCCGTGAGGTTGCTGCAGTGAGAGAGCAGGACGGGGATGGTCCACGAGCATGGGGAGGTCTCAGTGATAGTGGTTACACAGGTCAGAATGAACTGCACAGTGATTTGGAGGTGGCGGTGAGAAACTGGAGACAGCAAGACAAGAAAACTCATTCCAACATTATGGAGTGGTGGGTGGCCAGAGGGACTGGGCTGAAGGGGAGGGACAACCAAAGGAGGGACTCGTGGTTATTAAGATCTTACAGATGATGGAGACTGACAGGAGGAAGGCACAGCAGGGCTGCTTGGTGGTGGGACATGCCCATTTGCCACCTGTGGGGGGTATAAATTTACACGCAGGCCTCAGGTGACTTTGTCCAGCAGAAATCAGCTGGCTGGGACAGCTAAGGAGAAAGGAGATGGCTGGGCTTAACCAGAAACAGGGCTTCCCAGGTGAGGAGCCAGGCTTCAGTGAGAGAGATGCCAGGGTGCGTGGGAAATGGGACCATGTACCTCAAAGCAGCAGATTCTGAGGGAGAAAGGAAGAGAAATGGTTTAGGAGTACAGTCTCGTGCCTGCCTCTTTCTTGTAAACAGGACCAGGTCTGAGTGAGCCTGGGGTAGCTAGCAGGCGGGCTGGGTTGACATGACTCCCAGGAGTCGCTGGCTGGGCTTCTGTGCCCGCCTCACTCACAGTGTCACTACTGCCCGTCCTGCCAGCCTCTCAAACGTGAGGAGTCCAAAGGGAGACTTGATTGCTAATGAAGGTTAATGGCAAATTCTGTGACCCAACTGACAGTAAAAATGTCCCTCCTGTGTTTTCTAGACAGTCTTCTAAGTAAATTCTAATTTGGGAAATAGAATGAGATCACCTGACATAAATTTCCCATGCATTCCATATAACGTTTTCATGTTGGAACTGTGATAAAAATACTATTCAAATAAGTCAGGCATGGGGTGGGCGTAGGTGGGAGTACTTTCTGAGATTTTGATATATGAGGTAACTGATTTACCTGATAACCTACACACTTTATAAATGAGTGGTTCAACTCTGCCAGATTTCAGTCTTAAATCATGACCCAATGATTCAACGGCACATTTATAAAAGTGAAGGGAGAAACTGATGCACTGGCGCTAAGTGGGCATTAGAAGGTGGGAGGGCACAGAAGAGAGCAAGCGGAAGCTGGCAAGACACTGGGGACATTCCAACAACAGGTGTCACTTTGAGTAAGCTTGGTGTAAAGGAAACATGTTATAGTCATTGAAAAGAAGGAAGGAAGGAAGGAAGGAAGGAAGGAAGGAAGGAAGGAAGGAAGGAAGGAAGGAAGGAAGGAAAGAAGGAAAGAAGGAAAGAAGGAAAGAAGGAAAGAAGGAAAGAAGGAAGGCCAGAAAAGGAAACAAGCTAGTCATAGGTCATCTAAATCACATCTTATCTGTTCAACTGTCCTTTTCTCCATTTTTACCAAAGAACCTTGCATCCTGAATTCTGACCCCATACTCTAAGCCTTGAACAGGACATTCTCAAAAGTTTCCACCACTGTTTCCCACATCCAGGTCCAAGGAATCACGTCACATTGGCTGCCTCAAGGTATCCTGAGAAGCTCTGGGAAAATGGAGATTTTTGGGGGCCTGTCAAACAAACCCTCACTCAGTAGGTGGGGCCTAAGAGTCTAATTAAAAACTGATTTGCCCAACTGACTCTGATAGCCAAGCAGAGTGGACAATCACCATTCTAGACTACGTAATGGATGGTATCAATGGATCATTTCCAATTATTTTATAATAAAGTATACGAAATATAATAAAATTAGAGATTTTAACTCTAAGTGCCGATGCCGTCAGGGCTCTAATATTTCAAGAATGACTCCATCAAGAGCAATTGCCGTGACAAGCGCCACCGTCTCTCTGACACCACACTGAAGGGCAAAACACATGGTCTCAAGGGGCCTTTCCTTACACAGCAGGATGGAACAGACCACCCCAGAAACACCCTTTGTCCCAGAGCGATGACGGTCCGTGGCCACTCAGAAAAACTGATATTTCAACCTTCAGTGACTCTTGATTCACACAGCAAGATCAAGAACCCGTGTGTCAGCTCATTATCCAAACCACACAGAATATAAATACATATAATCACACTGCCAATTGTGATCGCTGATTGAGGCGATGATTCAAATAACAGTCAACAATGGCAATTCCATTGATATCTCAAAAGTTACCTTCATAGCTACTGTTAGAAACCCAAACTCACGATAGGTAGATGTCAAGTATACTTTGAAGCTTGAGTATTAATCATTGTTTTATAAAATGAAAGTGGAAAATAATATTTCTTAATCAATTATCTTACATAGTGATTTTAAATATAAATTAGTAACCAAACTCATCAATCAAGGATTACAAGTATGTGTTTGAGTGCATTATCTAAAGCTCTAAAGTTTATATTTTTCATCTCTTATAGGGAAAAGGAATGCGTCACTGTGTTGTTAGGTCAGTGCAAAAGTAATTGCAGTTTTTGCAATTATTTTTAACCTTTTAAACCGCAATTACCTTTGCACCAACCTAATATATCCGGGCCCCTATATACTCAATGAGTCATCATCATAGGAGCTAAGTTAGCTATAGACCTAACTCAACAGGCATGCAGACAGCTGAGTTGGGGAAGTTTGGGGGTTCTGCTGAAGATAGAGGTAGCTGCTGCTTAATATCTGTGCTCCTTTTTTAGTAATAGAGCTTCCGACTTTCAAGAAGCTATGTAGCTACTCAGAACCACCCTCCTCCTAGCCAGGTGTAGCCAGGTGACTATGTTCCAGCCGTGAGGTGAGTGGGAGATCGGGTGCAGCCTCTGACGAACTCCCTAAATGGACTGGGTGGCCCAGCTGAGGAGTGGGGATGTGCGGGCTGCAGGGGAACTGGAGCCATGTGGCGTTTGCAACATAGGAGAGTCGTGGAGGCCTCATGTCCAGCCTGGAATGACCACCTCTACTTCACCTCTTAGACAAAAAGAAACCCCACCTCGCTGAAGTCACTCTAGTTGGGGTTTTGGTTATTTGCCATCAAACCGATTCTTAACTGACTCTGGGCTCATAAACTGACTCTACAGGCACTTGGTACTTAACCTGACACCTTTCAGTTTGTTTCCCCTCAATGCCAGCAAGATCATAAACAGAAAAAGAGAAAACTAAGGCCAGATTACCATCAGGCCAGTAACTGTTTCTCCCTCCATCACTACTCAAGGTCAGGAAGAGAGTAAGGGGTAGCAAGGCAGGTGTCCACCTAGCGAGGTGGCAGGAAGGGGGGACTGACGTCCTGTCATCCAGCTGTAGATCGTTAACAGTTGGCTGGAACAGCTGCTTTCGACAAGGTCAAAGGTGAGTTGCTTCCACGGCGAACTTCTGCTGAAGAGGAAGACAGTGTGGACACCTGGATGTCTTCGATGACAGTCAGTCCCTGAGTGTAAAATATGATTGTACATCATTATTCATGGCAATTGTTTGTGGCAAACACAGATTCTTGGAGGCAACTGGCTATAGACTCTCTTGTTTCTTAATAACATATGCATCAGCCAAACAGACATATGCCAGAACAGCTTCTAATTATTTCGACTGTTCGCTTACTTCGTTGCATTAAACATGACTTTAATCGTCTGCATATTCATCTGAAATCTCTATTCTCTTACCCTCGGTAATTAGTTCTTAAATAAATGCTGCCAGGTCTGTGGGGATTTTAGTAAAAACAATCAGCCTTTCTTCAAGCCAAAACGTTCCATTTACCTTGAAGTTCTCTCTCTCTCTCTCTTTTTCTTTTTTTTTTTTTTTTTTTTTTTTTTTTTTAATCATGGTTTCTGCTGATCTTTCCTGGCAGGAGGGAAGTTTCGATTGTGCCTGCAGTAACTTGCTCTCTTTCCTGCCGTTCAAGTACTACCCTGCTTTACAGCCATCCTGGCAGGTCCAAGGTGTGAGCTGTGTCACTGGGCGGGGGAAGTCATCGCAGGGCTTCAGCACTCACTCCGTTTATTTCACAGGGGACTTTGAAAAGGGTTTGGGGTACATTACTATGACTATGCTGGTTTGAATTTAATGGAAAATGTGTGTCACGGGGAAGAACAAAGAGGCTTTTATGTTGAGCTATATCAGGGTAACCCGAAAGACCAATCCTGCAGCCACTTCACAGCGGCGACAGCCTCTGCTGGGGTTCCCCATCGAATAAGCACCAGTTTGAAAAGTGAAAGGAAAATTTGGCCTCGCCACTTCGTCTGTGAAACACCATGTACACCACCGATGACCCTCTCCATAAATAATTTAGACTAAAGATGAGACATATAATGCATAGACTTGATAAGATGGGCTCCAGCGTGAAAGGAAAGCCAGCTGAGGTTACGGGCGAGGTGAGTTCCTTTGAGAGCTACATCTTTCACGACACCTGAGAGAAACACAGGCGGGCTGCCACCTGGACAGGATTTACCAATGGAAGTGTGTCAAATACTCTTGCTATGCAGGCCGTCTCTCCCATCTGATGAGGGTGTGTCATATTTCCACAGTTTCACTTAGCAGCCAGCACTTCTGTGAGCCTGGGGACAGGAGGCCTGACAGATAGATGTGTAGTATAGACATCTGGGTCTGCTCTCGCCTCTCCCAGCTCTGACTTCTCACCACCTTCCTCCTCCAGACGACATGATCAACTGGAGAGAGGCCTACCCTGAGACACAGAATCTTTGTCTAAATTATCACTGTCAGATAAAAGACAGGCTGTCCAATGAAAGCTGAATTCCAGACAGGCAATAGTTTTCTGTTTAGTGTTCTGTCCCAAATATCGATTATTTATTGTTTATCTGAAGTTTAACTTTAACTAGGCACCTATACATTTATTCACTAAATCTGGCAATCTTACTCCAACTTCAATTTCTGCCACTCACTGAAGCACACCGTTTAACACCAGAGGTTCTCAGTTCCTTCATGGCCAAACAGAAGAAGGTGAGGCTGCAGGGAGAAGGGAAAGAGATGGGTACTGGTATTAATCTCCCCACACCTGGCTCTGCGCTGACCGAAGAGATGGGCACTGCTACCGTGTTTCCCCGAAAATAAGACCTAGCCGGACCATCAGCTCTAATGCATCTTTTGGAGCAAAAATTAATATAAAACTGGGTCTTATTCTCAGGGAAACACGGTATTCACCTCCCCACACCTGGCTCTGCACTAACTGAAGAGATAGGCACTGGTATTTATCTCCCAACACCTGGCTCTGTGCTGACCGAAGAGATGGTGTCATGCAGGGACTCACGTGTGCAAGGGTGGCGTCACCTTATTTAACTCCCTATAGTCCACAGTCATTCACCAGGTCCCATCTGGCTTCTTGACAGGCCATACTGGGGAGTTAAAGGGACTGTGCATTGGCCTCACAATATGTGCCTTCTCCAATTCCAATATTGTACGACCAATCTCCTCCTGTCCTCCTGGCAGGCGGTACTGTCGCACTGTAACCATGCGCCAGGGCTGTGGCAACACTTGAGGAGGGTGGTGGGCATGCCCGCGTGTCACCACCTTTCACCACCTGGATCCGGAGACGGAACTCTCCCACCGACGTCTGTAAGCTGAGGCCATGTAGCACGTCCACCCCTGGAATATACTCTGGAACGGGGGAGACATAAACCTTGTAGGTACGAGGAGGAAGCCTTCCTATACCCAGTGGTAAGGAAACGGCTTTCACAGTCACAGTTTTTCCCCCGTAGCCATCAATGCAGATTGCTGGTCCCGGGAACAGTTCTGGGTTCCCATAAACGAGACTGCAGTCGGCGCCAGTGTCAACTAGAGCCAAAACCCTCTGTACATTCGAAGGGGACCAATGTATGGACAGTTCCATGTGAGGCCTCCGGTCCCTGCTCGTCCCCTCTGACCGGGTACCTTGGCCCCACCCCTAATCAAAATGAAAGGAGTCGGCCTCAAGCGGCTGCATGAAGTCCTGGAGGGACACGGGTCGTGCTTTCCCAGATCCTCCTTTATGCTTCTCCGGAATTGCTGTTCTGGATGCAACTGTTTCCCAACGAGCGCATTGGGCTGTTGGTCTATTTTTTCCTGATCAACCCCTGCTGCCATGAGACCACGCCACATCTGCGTGCGTGTTACTCTCTGAGGCCCGCGACCTCGCCCCTTTACCTTTGGTTTGGGCTTCCAGGTCTCAACTGTGTGGATCTCCTGTCTTAACTTCCTTTGCCGCCGGCTTTCAATATCCCCTACAGTGGCCATGGCGATTGTAACTTCATGGATCCGTCGCCCCACATAGAGCATAAGAATGGCAACCAAGGATCCAAAAGCACTTACAGGTGCAGTATCCAAACCAGATCTCTCATGCTGGCTGTAAAAAGCTCGTCATCGGCCTCTGCATATTAGGGTTGAAAATAGCATGTCTCATACCCATTTCACGGATTATTTGCGTAAGTTCTGTATATGACTGCCATTGACTCACAGTGTCTGGCAGCTCGCCAGCCTGTCCCCATACGGTCCGTACCGCAGCAGTGAGCCACTCCATTAGAGAATGTTTGCCCTGGTTGTGGGCCAACCTATGGCAGTTTTGTAACCTTTGTCGCAGGGACGGATGCACTCTCACGAAGTCTAGCTTTTCCATCTCGCCTGGGGAGCAGAGAATGTTGTCTGCTCCCTCATCCCATAAACGTACTAGCCAAGCCGAGACTGGCTCTCCAGGGCGCTGTCTGTACCACCTCCCAGCTCCTGCAACTCAGTGGGAGTGTATGGGGTATAGGTCGTGAACTCAGTCACAGCTGGGTTGCCTGGCAACAATGCACCCAGGGCCCAAAGGTTGCTCACGTTTTACCCTTTGCTTTAAGATTGGCCAGGCTTGGGGGTTGGGAGCTACATTGTCTCCACTCATATCATCCGTCTCTGCCTCAGAGTCTCCACTGTGGGACTCATCCTCTAACAGGTGGACCGAGCTTCCAATGCCTCCCACTGGGACACCTGGTCCTGCACCTGGGCTATTCCAGCAAGCGCTTCCTCCGAGTTATGATGCACCATGGTGAGAACCTCCTCCCACCGACAGTCCCGAGCTTCCAACGCCTCCCCCCAGGGCTGCTGGTCCTGCACCTGAGCTATTTCATTAAGCACATTCTCCATGTTATGATACAACATGGTGAGGAACATCCAGTCCACATGGCCGGCTGTAGCCTTCACCTCCACCAGCAACCGCTCAGCTAGAACCTGCAGGGCCCTCTCCATGTTGGCCGGAGAGCCATCCATGTCCTCCCATCCCTCCTCGGGGGTCCAACTTCTGAGAACAGTGGCTACCGGGTACCACACATGGTGTGGGGACCACATGTCCTCCTGCCCAGAGTCAGATGCCATTTCTACCTGGCAGGAATCCTGCTTGCCATGCCAGGCATCCGATTGGGTGGAGGCCTCGGTGAAAGATGTCCACAACCCTCAGAGCCTACAACAGCAGCAAATTACCAAAAGTAAGGCGACGGCTTCTATGGCCAAGATGGTGGTGTGCCATCTGGAGGATGGAGTCTCCCAGGCAGACCACATCTCCTGTTCCTGGCGCAGTTCCTCACGGGCCTTCTGAAACTGAGCTTTCATATGTAGAAACTGCTCCATTAACTTTCGGAGCGTTTCGGCCAACACCTAACCCTGCTTGCTGCTCCATGTGTCATGCAGGGTCTCAGCTTCTGCTCCCCACATAAGAACGCAGGATATAGTGAGGCCAAAAAGGAACACCCATGGAGCCATAGATAGGGGAGTCATACCACTGTATTCTCGCTGGTGGCCAGGCGAGACACATGAAGTAGGATCCACACGATCCGCAATCCACTATCCGCTTTTTCCTGCCAACCAACCAACCAACACAGCCACAGCAATTACATTTACATAAGCAGCCAATTGGCCAATGGGCAATAGCCAACGGCCAACCACCACCGGAGCCAGCACCACTTCCCCACGCCCCCCCCCCCCCCCCACTCACACACACATGAGGCTGAGAGCCTGGAAAATGCTCTCTGGGACTCAGTCCCCACAGACAGGTACTGGTACTCATCCCACACCTGGCTCTGCGCTGACCAACTCAGTGTAGTACTTCATTCGTTTGGTGGATTCTCAATGAGAATCTCCTGGGACCAAGCAATGTCTCCCTAACAAGTCATCAAAGATGAGTAAGGTCTGGGCCTCATGGATTAAAGCCCATGGTTCTATCTCTTTGTGACAGCAGTCCTATGATGAGATGGCTCTTTCGATTTTGTACATAGGAAAAATGAGCCAGAGAGAATTTGTCACAGAACCAGACACTAAGGGAGTTGGACATGGAAGTAATCCCAAAGAGGAAGTTCCCTTCTACCTTCTGCCTCAATGTCAGGGCAGAGCGGAGTCTTAGCGCCAAAAGCAGTACAAATGTGTGACTGGTAGACTTCCCCGGTTATTTCCCCCCTTGGACATGCTCCTGATATTCCATAATAACCAGTGCTGTTGTTCGTCAGGCGGTTCTTGTCCAACCGTCGGTTGGAAATCGCTATTTCCATGTGGGGCCATTTTGAGAGAGCTCTTTGTAACAATATCTGTCCAAATGCCATATTACAAACGTCAATGCAGAGCGTGTTACTGATGAGACAACTGGATTTCTTTTCTCTCACTGACCTTCCCCCTGCATGCATCCTTAGATGGGACTCGGGAAGTTTTAGGAAGTGCTGAGGCTGCAGGGAGAGGGGAGGACTATTGCTGATGTCTTCTTAGGTCATGTCAACACGTCCCTGGGGTCAAAATAGTGGACGCAAAACAGCGACATGAAAACAGCACGCTCGCTCAGTTCCTAGTCGTCCATGTACCACCTTCTGAAGACAGGCTGTTCCCTTTCAGAAGGTGTGACCAGGAGCAGCCAGAGCGTTGGGGCTCCCCCCACCCCCAACACGGACTGACCTGTAGCTCCTGTAAGGGGCTTCTATGATTGTGTGCAGTCTTAAAAGTTGTCCATATGATGCAAAAGTTTTCTTGGTCCTCTGGTTAAATATATATTACAAAATACCTGCTCATGGTTCAAAATGTGAAGACTTCCACAAAGAGTATTAGGCAAATAGCAGTACCCTAACCATCTCCCCTATTTCTCAGAGCAACCAATTTTAATTTTTTGGCTGATTTTTGGGTGTATTTTCTTCTATTTTTAAAAATAAAATGGTTATATAGCTCCCTTTTGCTATTTCAGATTTAGGCAGAATGGAAAAGAGGATTAGCTCTCTCTCACACCACTGTTCAACCATCTAACAGCATCCTGACTGCCCTCCTTCCTCCTAATACAGTTCTCGGTTTGATCAACATTCTTTGTTTCTGCTGTTATGACCATGCAACACTACCCACAGGTGAGGTAATATGATATGATGACTTTTCCTTTCCTGTACATTTTATTGTCCCTGTTTTCAATAATTACCTTCTTTTCGGTTTCCATCAATGTAACCCCAAGCACTCTGACCATTGTCTAAATCTCCTCTCCGTCATTTCAGAGATATCAAGTATCTTGTGAGTTTCATCTTTTGGAAGGATGCCTCCGGAAGCTCTCTGTCCAGTGCACAGTGGCCGTGCTCTATGGTGGTCAACCTGGCTCCCTCACGGGCACCTGGAGATCCCCACCTCTCTGATGCACTGGAACCCCTGATTTTGATCTTTGCATTCTTCCTTTTTGGAGGAGTCTGTTCTTCAGTACTTCCTGATCCAGGATTCTTAAAGGTATATACAGTAGTACCTAGGTTTTGAAACATCTCCGTTGACGAACATTTCGGTTTACGAACACCGTAAACCCGGAAGTAAATGCTTCGGTTTTCGAACACGCCTCGGAAGTTGAACATGTCACGCGGCTCCGCTGAGTGCAAGATCCTGAGATCTAGCTATTGGCTGTTTTTGAACATTTCAGAACTCGAACAGTCTTCCGGAACGGATTACGTTCGAAAACCGAGGTACCACTGTACTGACAACTTCTATATCTGAGCACATATTCATTATAATCTCATTCTTAATGAGCAGTTGTCCTGGGCATAGGATTCCAGGTTCAAGGTCCTTTTCCTTCAGGGTTTTGAAGGTCATTTTCTACAGTCTTCCAGCTTCCACCGTTTTGGTTGAGAACTTTGAACATCTCCCACCTTTATGCTTTATGTTGACCTGCTTGTTTTCTCTCTGGAGCTAGTAGAGTTTTCTCTTTGCTCCCAGTGTGATTGATGTTCATGTTAATATTATAAACATATTTAAGACTTACTAAATATGCAGTTATATCAACTACTTGCTGGACCCTGTGCTGGATGCTGAGTTCCCGGGAAATAGAACAGACTCTGGGCAGCGCTCAGACCTCACAGAGGCACAGAGATGCTGCTTTCTGACTCAGGCAGTTTTTGTAGATTTAGATAAATACTCTAGAGGACCAACTAGAAATCTAAAGAGATCTTATCTTTGGCTTTTGTAGCTGCATGCTTTGAATTTGCAAAGACCATTTCCTGCTCAACACAAAGATTTGAATAAAAAACCAAAAATCTGAAATTGGGAAATATAGATTAATTATGCCAGCTATCAAGCAAGTCTTGGCAAGCAGATTATACCAAGAGAGTTTCCCAGTATCAACACAGGGAATGATACAAAAAACCTTTGCCCTTATCTTACGACCACAAACTAAGACATACATTTGATGCTGATGAGAGAAAATGTATGGTAGGATCTAATTCTGGACAGTTGCTCCTTTTTGTCGGTTGTTTACAGATACTTTCCTCTAGAGTGAAATATGTTCTCAGTGATGACTAGGAAGGCTGCTTCCTCATTTCTACAGGATTATGGGAAGCACGTGCAGATGCCAAGAGGAAGCAGTCACACACATAGCACAGACTCTCTAGTAGTCTTTGTGTCTACTGCCAGACTTCCAGAAACATCAATGAGCCCAATGAGGGAAGGGATGTCAGAACGCGTAGCCCACCCGTGGCTCAGCAGCTTGTCCACCAGTAGTCAGTCATGTTCTTCTAAGTTAAAAATGGGAGACGAGGCTGGGGAAAAATGAAACTCAAAATCAATGTGATGAAGGATGAGCTGGCCATGGAAATAGAAGTGTAGAAAGAAAGAAGTCTGGGGTTCACCTGAGACATTTCACCTTTGCTTAGGAAGAGGGGCTGTGCAGTGTGGCATCACAAGAGGGCCGGGAACCCTGGCAATCACTGTGGCCCCAGGTTTTGAAGGCTATTCAGAAGGTCACAGCACCCTAATCTCCAGAAGGGCTTGTTCAGGAAGGCAAATGCCCAGGCCATCCCAGGCACACCCTATCAGAAGTCTGCCCCAGGTGACCCAGCTGTGCACAGAAGTTTGGGAAGCACTGATTGATCTTGACTTTGGAGTAAGAAGGAACACAGACAACCACACACTACCTCATTGGAGGGGACAGCAGAGGAAGACCTTCCATATGGGTCTGTGGCTCATATTCAAATAAGGTCACGGCCAACATCTACGTTTCCTCCCTGCCTTGCAGGTGGGCTGCAAGATGCCTTGCTGTCATGTCTCCTTCCCAAGTCAGGGCTGTTCTTGAAATCCATTTTAATCTGCTGCTGCAGTGTGTGTGCACGTGTGTCTCTGTGTGTGCCTGCATGTGACCACACAAGTGTATGTTTGGTGAGGGGGCTTACAAACTGGAAGAAAAATCTTCTTAGTGTTCAGTGAACAAGACAAGGACTTTGAATTAATGACAGGAGGTCCATTTATAGCTTTCTATCCATTTTTGTAAGTAATTAGAACACTTGGAAGACCTGAGCTGAGGCGGTGATGGTGGGACAGGATTGGCCTATACCATTTCCCAAGTTTCACAAGTTTATAAACCGTGCGGTATATAAGCATAATTAAAGCCAATCTTATTTATATGAACGAACCCCCAGGAAGTCTAGTTTAATCACTTAAGAGATGGTGCTGGAGACAAGACTAACACCTGCTCTGTAAGCTGAACTGCAAGTGAATCAGCAAACTGGCCTGTTGCCCAATAGGACTGTTACATACCACAGGTGAAATGCAGATTTTAGAAAGAGAAGGCTCCTCGCCCTAATCTACTCTAACCATCCTGGGGTACAGGGAGATGGAGGCTGGGGTCTAGGAGCCAGACTTTTGTTAGAGGCCAGTGGAGCCCTAGAATGAAGCTTGACCCTCAGGAAGGATTGCTGGCCCACGATCGCTCCCGCCAAGCTCCTGAGCTGCTCGGCCAGGCCAGCACAGGGCAGCGGACACGAGCTCCTGGCGCTGCCACTCAGGTCATTTAGCAGAAGCCGCCTCATCCAGACACTGACCGTGAAGGTCAACCAGAAGGGACACATGTGCAGGTTCCAGCAGGTGTGCAGCCACAGGCCTCCGGCAGCATCCGGCACACCCTCCAGGCCGCAGGCCCCGTATGGCACAAGGAGCAGCTGCCCAGGGCTGAGTGTCTCCCTGTGCGTTGTGTCCCTGCCCCTCCCACGAGGGTCCACCATGCAGGGCCAGCCTCACGGCGCCCCTGGCTCCCTCATCGCTCCTGAGGCCCGGGCTGCTGCCCGCCTCCCAGCAGCTGCCTTCCTCTCCCTGAGAGACAGCCCCATTCCCTCAATGTACTTCCCTCACCTGGTTTATTCCTACTAACTTCTACCTCCCATAAAATAGAACCCCCTCTGAATTCACTCTTGGATCAATGCAACACAAACAACAAGAACACATTTATCGTGCGTGCACAGTGCAGCAAAGGACCCTATGTGAGAGCCTGGCCACAGACAAGGAGATTGATTTGGGTTAAGTGGCTCTACCAATCTGTTACAGGCACAGCGCCCTCCAGAAAAAGGAGGACCTTCTCCTGCTCTTTGGTCCTTCTGATCATGTCGGGCCATCCTGCCCGCAGTTGGCGATAACGCAGAGTGCTGGGCTTTTCTCAGGCCATTCGCTCCCAGTAACAGAATCACCTGGGGAGAGATCCACTTTGAACACCCCCAATGCCAGGGGACTGTTTATGGGTGGGCTGTGTAGATGTTTGCGGGGAGGTCAGAGGACATCAGACCCCCAGGGAAGCATGAAGTCCTGGAAGAAGTGTCAGGGGATGAGGACACAGAGGAAGGAGAGCTGAGCTGTGCGGGAAGCAGGCGGGGGTCATGTAAGGAAAAGCCCCCGTCACAGCTGCTGAGGCTGTCCTCGTGTCTGGGCTCACAGACTCCTTCTGGGGCATCCATGGGCATGAAAGAAAATAGGAAGGAGCAACTCTCCACACCAATCCGTTCACCCGGGCTGCTGGCCAAACACTCTCCAAACTACCTCTGTTCTTTTCATCTTGGAGAAGCGATCAGCCCATTGTTATAAAAAGTTTCTGTTTTGTGCTGACAAGTACTCTATGTTTAAGCACTTACAATATTGATGGGGAGACAGGATATATGATAATTGAGCAAAGTTATGATACTTATGTTTCTAAGTATGGAAGGTGCTAAGTTATGATATTGTAAATTGGCTATTCTTCAGGAAAGAGCAAAGTCATAAAATAATTTGCTGTGTAAAAGAAAATTTATTTTCTAGAATGAATACTGATTTGAGACTCCCAAAAAGGTCAATGATAAGGCTGGTAATGGAAAGAATTCACAATACACAGGTGTGCTGATATATATACTTTTTTGGCGTAAGTTATACTGTATCTCAATAAAAAGTTTACATAAAAAATTATTTAGATATCACATTACTCTGATATGAAGTACTAGCACTTTCTGTTACAGGGCAAGAAAACTATCACTGAAACACAGCAGCTCACAGACTTAACTATTTTTGGGAACCCCCAATTCAGACACGAAGCTGAGGCATGGATATAAATAACCATGGCAAATATGATTTTCCTGAATGGTTTCTGTGCTTGGTTTCCCTGTTCCTTCAAGTTGCCCATCCATAAGAAAACATCTAAGTACATCTCAGGATGCCCTTGGAACAGCACATCAGGGGAGGGCAATTAATTATCTGTGAGGTTGGGGAGCACACTCTCCCAGCCTGAGGCCCCAGCCTGAGGCCCATGTCCTATTTAATCCCTCTGTTTCAGATGTGATTGAAAAGAAATCCAGGTTTACTCGCTGCTACACTGAGCCAAGAAGAGTCTCGAGAAAGTGCCGAAAAGGTCTTAAAAAACATACTGATGCAATCCTTTGCCTGAACACTCAAAGCCAAGAGGTCGTTTCAGTTTCGGTTGTAATTCAGAGAAGTCAATCTCTGAGATTAAGGCTTGCTTGTGGAACTAGCCTCAGCGTGCGTGCACCACATACACGCACACACACATGCACACGTACACATGCATGCACGCAAACACACACACATGCATGCACACTCACACAGGCACACACACAGACATACACATGTATGCAGACATACACACACACAGGCACACACACAGGCACTGAGTACCTGCTGAGGAAACCCCATGATGCTAGGTCTGGAAAGGGACTTGCTGCTCACTGCCAATATCAGAGTTGTGATTCTCAGGTGACAGACACTAGGTCAGCCATGGTTCTTATGGGATTAACACTGGATCTTTATAAAAATGTCTCTAGAATTAAGACACAACATTACAGCCATAATCTTTCTTCTTTGGTTATTTTATTTGCTCCAATTTACCACTTTATGTGAATAATTTGTGTATTTCTATATATAACATTTTTTATTTTGCATAAGGCAAATTTTATGATGCATCATACATTTAACTATTACAGAACCCAAAATGAATGGACTTAAATTCCACATAGTAGAGTAGATTAAATAAAAGAGCCGTTTGTCAATAGGGTCCTTTTCAGACTTTCTGCTTACTTTTCCACTAGAATTTCCAAATTAGCCTTTCCCTATTTTCTGTTTTATTCAAATCTACCTTACCCCCAAGTAATGCCTTTACTGAATACCTCTCTCTCTCTCTCTCTCCCCTCTTCCCAAACTAACTACTGACTATGATAGATAAATACATATTTGAAATGTCTTTGTCCCAGGTCCTGGCACACAGCAATCTCTGGGTGATGAGTGTCCTTTGTGTGCTGATGAGTTGACTGGGGGTGGGCTCCCTAGATACAGGATGGGGGTGGTGGTCAGAAAGACCAGGGCTTGATTAAAGGGCTGGAACTTTCAGCACCAGCCCCAGACCTCTGACTGGGGGTGGGGTGTGGTGGGGGAGGGGGGTGGCTGGAAATTGAGCTCTATTACTAATAGCCAATGATTTAATTAGTCGTGCCTACATAATCAAATCTCCATAGAAACCCCTCCACCCCTCCACAAGGAGGTTCAGAGAGCTTCTGGGTTGAAGGAAACACTGTGGTCCTGGGAGGGTGGAGGAGGGAAGGGCATGGCAGTCTATGCCCCCTTCCCCACATCTTGCTTTATGCTTCTCTCCCATTTGGCTATGCCTGAGTTGTATCCTTTATAATAATCCAGCAATAGTATGAAAAGAGCGTTCCTGAGTTCTAAGAGCCATCCTAGCAAATTACCAGACCTGAAAGAGCCCAATCTAAGCCAAGACAGAGGGAAGAGTGGGTACCCCTGGACCCAATATGTGTGGGGCTGGTGTCAGAATGAGGGCAGCCTTGTGGGTCTGAGCCCATCCCCTATGATCTCTGACACTAACTCTGGGTGATTCATGTCAAAATTGAGTGGGATTTCAGACATTTGGTGTCAGAAGAGGTGAGAGCTACAAAAACAGTCCAGGGCCTGGAACTTTCCAGCCCTTCTTCACAGGCCTGCACCCTGTCAGCCCCAGCTCCTCCCTTTGAGACAGTGTCATCATTTTCCTTACTGCTGATTTCACTAATAACTTAATAATAGAAGAGAACAGAAAGTGAATGGAAATCTGTAACTTACTACATACCAAGCACTACATGGTGTTTTGTAAAACCTATCTTTAGTTAAGCTTTACAAAGGTCCTTCAAGGTGGGTCTAATTACCCCCAATTTACAAATGAAAAATTGCTGTTTTATTATCAGTCTACTGCCCAGCCTATTTCTTTCCACAAACTGTTTTAAAGAGTAGAACTCTACTTGCCCTCTTTCCTCACCCTCCACTCAGTCCACAGCCCCCACCATCTGCAGTCTCCTTTCACAGCAGACAACTGTCCATCCCCTAATGGACGGCCCAGGCCTTCTCTCTGGGGCTCAGGTGCCAGGCTGAGTTTCAGCCCCTCCTGAAGCCCTTTCACTCCTGCCTTTGGTCCTCCGCTTTCTCCTGCCTCCCCTCCTGGCCTTTCTGATCTTCCCTCCATCACGCAAGTGGTCTTCTTCGATCTGCCCCTTAAAGATATGCATTCCCCAAGGTTCTTCTTTTCTCTTCTCTTTTTCAATCTTTCATGAACATTCTCAACAACCTCCAAGGCTCTGAGAATCATCTCCGTCTCTAGCCCTATGAGTTCTTCTGAAACCCAGACGATGTTTTTCTCTGCCTGCAACGCACAGCCCAGTGTGTGTCCCGCAGACATGTCAGAGTTCACGTCTGCAAAATTTCCCTTCCAGCCTATTTCTCCAGGGCACTCCTGATGTGGCTAATAACAGCATGTATATATGCATATGTGTATATATACATATATGTGTGTATATGTGTGTATACATATGTATATGTTGTAGACAGCTAGATATGTAGAGACATCTCTCTCATATTGATTCTGTTTCCCTGAAGAGCCCGAATGTACCTCCCCTCCTCCATTTTTATTTGTCTTTTCACAGGGAAACTCAGTCCTTTGGTGGGGGTGGGTGAGCGGCATGTCATTCTAACCATATAGTATGGGTGGCATCAAGCATTTCCTTCTATTACAATGTTAATGTATATACACAAACGCTGTTAAGGTCATAACCCGTGTTCCATCCTCATTAATCCATCCTATTGCCACCATTCGCCACCAAGGGGACACCTGTAAAAACCACAGACCTCGTGTCCCGTACAAGCAAGGACTCAATCCCCTTCCGAGAAGTGACCTGAAGCTCAAGGAAGACTGCGTCTCTCATAGGAGACTTTCTTGCCTAGAATCCACTCAGCTGACTGTGGACAGGTTTCTCAGACAAGAATCCCTCAAAATAATAATTTAAATCTGGAGCTAGTTAATGGCTTGTGGGTATTAGCGCCATCTTATTTCTTACTACAACCTAGAAAAAACTAAAGTCTTTAAAAATGTGCAGGTGCTTTCTATCTAGGTGATCCAGCTACACTTATTATCATATGTTGTTTTTGTTTGGATAAATTTATACCCCTGAGGGAATATCTGTGTTGGATTTGTTGTGATAAACCGCACTCCAGACACTGTTTGGAGCGATTACATGACCCCTTTCCCAAGGTCCATCCAAGTCCTGCTGGGAGCTGCAGAATGAGTCACATTTTCCTCTGAAATTTGACTTCATTACAATGATGTTTGAGGGGAGATGTGCAAAAGGAGATCTCTACCTTTTATTTTCCACCTAGAATTTCATTCTAATTCTCACTTCCAGGTTTCCAAGTGAAGTGTTTGTTAAGAACAGTATTTTGCCTAAAGAGTAACCCTTGAATTATAAGGTGAAATTTAAGGAAGTAGATTTTTTTATTTCACCTGTTATTAATTTTTTCTTGTTCATCTAGCACTTCTCTCTGATATAAAAGAAGTAGCATTTGTATCATGCTATAAGGATGCTGCTGCCGAGAGCCCCAAATCTAATCGTGATGTGACAGCTTTTTTTATGACTAGTAATGATTATTTGCCCATGTTTTCTGCTGACCGTGTCATGGTGAAATAATCCACTGTACAACGCTCTCCCATGCACCTGTGCAACATATACTGCGACTGGGTGATTTTCCTTTGCTGCTAATGTTGCCAGATTCTCAGAGAGCAAACACACATTTTAGCAAAGGAAGAAGAGGTGGAAACTGCCATTGTTTTTGCCCTCACTGGCCTGAGTCAGCCGATGGGAATTCTGATTATATGCTCTTAGGCCAGGATGTGAAGCTGGTTTGGAAAAGTTTTGGAAATAGCAATCGAAGAACATTTCTTTCGTATTTATGTATGTCAACCATTTTATTTCTTCCTGATAATTATTTATATCATTTAGAGTTTCCAAGTACAGGACATGACTTTGAAATCCCATGGTTTCTGGAAATCATTCATAACGGAAAAGGAGATGAAATGAACCAGTAATCAGGCAGACTAGTTTCATTCTCCGCTTTTTGAAAAGCATGTAGTTTCTGTCCTTTTTATTCCTCTTAAAACCCTCCTTTCTTCCTCTAACTTGTTATTTCTTATAATACGATTCCTTTCTCATAAATTTACTCATGATCCGGACACTGGTTGAAAGAGCATGGTCTTAACATACCATGCGCTCGATACAGCACAGAAAGTTATCAAAAATACACACACATATGCTTATATGTGTATTTGTGTATATACAAAGAGAGAGAGGGAGAGAGGCATGGAAAATTCGGTTAAGCTAGGATTTGAATATCCCTCAAAGAGAAGCAGGATGTTACTGGAGATTATCCATCTCTCCTGTGTTTATCCAACTCTGAAGAAATAATCTGTAATTAATCTACTCATTGTGGACTCACTAGTTGAGCCCCTAGCAAGTATGGGGCACTGTTTAGACTCCATGGCTGCCATGATGAACAGGCAGACAAGTCTCTAATCTCACGGAACTCCCATTAGAAGGGAGAGATGACAGTGCCCAAATGAAACCCTGAATATCAGAGGGACAGAGGTTAAAACAAACCAGGGCGATGTGATGGCCATGCTGCTGCAGGCTACATTAGACTGTGTAGTCAGGAAGTGCCTCTCTGAAAGGTGACATATAAGCTGAGAACCAAATGACAAGAGTCAGCCATGTGAAGATATGTAATGGGGTCACTGAAGGAAGAGGGGATGACTCATTTAAAGGCCCTAAACCAGAACAAGATTGAGTTGTTTGTGAAACATCAAGAAGTCTAGTGCCGATGGGATGGAGTGGACACAAAGGTAGCAGGGAGTGGTGGAAGAGCACAGATTGGTGACACTGAGCATGGGGGATCCTTCCTATGGGGCCTCTTAGGGCAGGGTAAGTGGAAGCCATTCCGGACATGAGAAGAGAGCGATACCATCACTGTAATGTCCCATAGTGCACCGTCACTGCCACGTGGAGGGTAGCAGAGGGGAATAAGAATGGAGAAGGAAGACCATCCAGGAAGCTGACAAGGGGTTCAAGCAAAGCCGATGGTGTGACAGCAGGGAAGATGGAAGGAAGTAGGATTTGAGACACATTTTGGAAGCAGGTTGCTTCCAACTCAGGGCTTTTAGCTTTAGTAACTATAGATACTGATGCATTTTCTGAGACGGGAAGGTTGGGAGAGGAGATCACATTCTGCTAAGTTTAAGATGTCGATAGAAATCTAACTGCATGTGCCAAATTGGCAACCGGACAAAAGTGTTTGGAGAGGGGTAAGGACTAGAGATAGAAATTTGACAGTCAACAAACTTCTGGAGTATTTAAAGCTGTAGAATTAGATGAGATTATAAATGGTAAATGGAGATAAACAGGGATTCTAGACCTAAGACCCAACGGGGCACGGGGACAATAGAGATGGAGAAGTGGAGGCCAGAGAACTGGGACGCAAATCGGGAAGCTTCAAGAACCCAGTCTCGAGGAGGAAGCGGGCAGCCATGTTGAGTGTTTCAGAGGTTAAGAAAACCAAGGCTGGCAAAGTCACCGTTGGCGACCAGCTGGTGCTTGCTGGGCTTGCCACAGAAGGCAGGTGTTCAGCGTCCTCACAGGGAGGGGACCGTGAGGTGGGGGTTGTAGCTGGAGGCTGGCAAGACATCCCAGAGGTGTGTTTCATTTCGTTTTATACACTGTGTGATATTAAGGCATGTTTCTCCATGGGCCTCACCAGTCCACATTTTTCATTCATGTTTGAGTCTCTTTTTGTAAATTCTAATAACTAAAAGATAAAGTGGTAATGATACATACGGGTGTTTCAGGGTATACCGCAAACACAAAGCAGAGATTGATTGCAGCGCAACCAAAAAAGAGACAGTAGGTATCAAACATATTATTATATCATATTACTCTCTAAGCCCTTCCAAGTGACTGAAACTAATCCCCTGTCCCCCTTCCTACTCCCCGCCCCCCCCACCTTTTTTGGCCTGGGGGAAGATCATAGTTTTGTTTGTTTGTTTTGTTTTTCAGGAAGGTATTATAGGCAGAAAAACTCACCGATTATGACAGTAGAGTAACAGTTTTAGAAGTATTGGTGGCATTGTTTTTACCTGCTTTATAGTGAACTAACACTTCTTCCTGCACTTAAGTTTGAAAACGCCTTGCTAGCAATACAACAGCAGTCAACCCTGCAACCTGAGGGTGAAGGGTGGGGCTGTGGGCAGGAGGCCTGGGCCTGTCAGCACTGTCATTCTGGAGGTACCCACTATACAGGGGCATGCTGTGTTTACCCCTCTCTCATGTCCTATCTTGTTTCCCCGAAAATAAGACCTAGCCAGACCATCAGCTCTAATGCGTCTTTTGGAGCAAAAATTAATATAAGACCCAGTATATTATATTATATTATATTGTATTTATTATATTATGTTACCTTATATTATACCCGGTCTTATAGTAAAATAAGACCTTATATTACTATATTAATTTTTATATTAATTAATCCTTATATTAATTTTTGCTCCAAAAGATGCATTAGAGCTGATGGTCGGGCTAGGTCTTATTTTCGGGGAAACACATAATCAAAGTCCTGCAGCAAATGAAAAACACAGTAGAAATTTAGAGATGAGAGAGGAGGAAACTTTGACTTCTATAGTCATCAATGAGAATATGTCTCCTTTCCTAAGATACAAATCAGCCTCAGAGCCAATAAGCTAGGATTTAAACAGAGTTCCTAAGGGCATAGGTGCTTCCAGGTAGAACCACCTGTTAATTTAATTGCAGGGAAAATATTTGATTAAAAAAATCTATAAGAATCATTTTTTGACATACTTAGCATCCTGACTTTCCTAGTCCAGAAGGTCAAGCTGATTGAGGAGGTGAACCAGCTGTGGGAAGACACTGAGACGCGAACTCTCAAGACCTGGCCCCATGTGGGTTTGCGGTTTCTGTGTCAAGGACATTCTTTGATTTCTGGATTATCTTCCTGGTCTTTTCATGGGGGTCTGTGTTTAACAACCAGCTCTGGTGGGGTGGAGGGGTCCCTGACGTGAAATTGGCCGATTTTCACAACATACAAGTCCCACCAAGGCCAATTTAAGGTTCCCCAATTTTCACACAATGCACATGAAGGCAGATTTGGTCATAAATGTCCACAATCCATTTTCCAAAGTCCACTGGGTGGGGACAGAGGCTGGGTGGATGGGAGTGGCCGCCAAAGAAATGGTACCCACCACACGATGAGGCAAGGGGTGAATGTCTTCCTGAGCAAGAGCCTTTGAAAAGCAGGGTTTTCACAATGACTGGTGCGCTCACAGAAGAGAATGAGAGAAAATAGGAGCCCACACTGCAAAGCATTTTAGATATGAAAGAAAGCCTAGTTTGGGTTCTTCTTCTTTTTAGGCAAATTTAGCATAAAAGCACTTGATAGTTTCAGGGATACTTATTTCTAGTCATTCCATTAGACATGAGCCCGCTGTGTATCCTTTTCTTTGGCGTTAGAAGAGCTCACTGCTCCTCTCGTCAGAAAATGATTGTAATAACACCACAAACCTGGAGCACCTTGGCCTGTAAAGGGTTCTTAAGAGATTTTTTTCTAACTTGTGCCTCCAGGACACAAGTCTTCAAGGCCAGGCAAATATAAATAGAACTCATTCGCAAAGACTTTCTCAGATCATGACCCTCCCTCTGTGCAGGTTTCAGTATAAACCCTCATCCACAGACAGGAAATCCTTTTCTGTATCTAACCTCTGTGTCTCCTTTTTCCTGTTTAATTAACTACCTTTGTCTCGCCCTAAATGAGGGAATTATCCTGCCACCCTTCCATATAATTAAAGATACTGGAAAACGTTATTACTTCAGAGCCCACTGATTCACAAGTTGTGGTCATTCCAGCAAGGCCTGGGCTGCAAAAATAATTAGATAAGCGCACGATTAGGGTAAACAGAAGTGCAGGTGTCGTACTTCAACTGCTTAGGAACATTAATTGTTTTCAGGCACTTTAGAAACCTTCCTTAGACGCCTGGCTGAAGTGAAGTGCTCACTTCAGAAGAAGCCCCACCGTAGGCCCAGTGGATACGGACTGACCTAATATCACGGACAGAGGCTCTTTGAGAAGCTTGGGAGAGCATTTCTCAGGAATCTGGGGGAGGGTTGGGGGTTGGGGACTAGGCGGGGCCGAAGGTGTCCAAGGGCAGTTACTGAAACATGTTTGATAAAGCCTTTTGTGACTCATGCAATGACTCGCCTTCTTGTTATTTTCATCTGTATTTTGTCAGCTTCCTTCATCCCCTTAGCAATTACTCACCGATTGCCCACTCCGGGTTTGGCCCTGAGGACAGAGTACACAGAGATGAACTCTACACAGTTCTTTGCATTTAATTTTTAAACAGTGAAATCATGCTTACCACTTGCAGGCATGATTCTAAGCACATTACACATAGAGGCTTCTAATGTACGTGCCTTAGTGAACTCAAAGTATGGTACAGGAGACAGCTGATAAGAGAACTCCATGGCAACACCTATGAGGGAGCTAATGCAGCTTGGAGAGGCCGGGGTCCCACCTTGATTCATCCTAAATGATAGGAGGACTTTCTCAGGTGTGTCACTGAGGACATTTGCCAAGCTAATGGACAGAACTGAAGGCTGCTTTCTCCTCGTGTCTTCACGCGATCTTCCCTCTGTGTGTGTGTCCTGATCTTAAAACACACCAGTCCTATGGGACTAGGGCTTATCCAGATGACTTCATTTTAACTTAACCTCCTTTTCAAAGACCTCTCTCTAAATATAGTCATACTCTGAGGTCCTGTGGGTTAGTTCAGCATATGAATTTAAGGGGATGCAATTCAGCCCAGAAGAGCCACCAAGAACCCCGTGGAGGTCCCTGCCACTAGCCCCCAGCAGCTGCTGCAGACCATGAGGATAGGTGCCTCCAGACCCATACACCGAAGACAGAGACAAGCTGGTCACTCTGGCCCTGTCAGCTTCTGACCCACAGAATCCCTGCTCTCAGACCTTTTATCCACTGAGTTCTGGATCCCTGGTGGCTTCTTACTCCACAGCACTAACTGAAATATACTTGGAGGGGATCACATACCATCTCACTTACTCTTTACATCTATCGGATGCACATTCTCTGCTGAGGAAACTAAGGCACACTAGATTCCCAGTTGCTAAGTGGTGATGGTGGATTTGATGCTCCCGGACTGGGTCTAAGACGATATCGGCAAGAAACTCTATACCCACGACGGAGCTATCTGTCTAGGTCAGTCCTGGCTGTCCCTGAATTTGCCCCACACACTCGGACCACTCAGAGGGACAGCACACACGTCAGCAGCAGCAGAGTCCCCAGGCCAGCAAGGCTTCCACATAGACTGGCTGGCTTTCCAGAGCTGCACGTACAGGTGGAGGGTACTGGGGAGCCCTGAGGACACACTCAGGGCCGTGGGTGCAGGAGGCCGCCCTCTCAGCACGTCTCCCAAAGGGCCCGGGTGTATCCCCTGACTTTGTTGTCCAGCCAGATGGGCCATTGTCAAAGGGAGCTGCTTCTCAGCTCTTCATTCCAAGGGCTGGTTTCTAAGGACGTGAGTGGGCAGCAGGGAGATCCAGCTGAGGTTTATTTTTAACCTCACCAGCCTGATGGCTTATTTTTTAAGAGAATGGATCAAGCATTCTTCCACTTCCTTTCTTTGTCTCAAAAGCATCTGGAGGACACACTACTTCTACTCTGGTGCTCCCTCTTGGGGGGGGGGGGAGTCTTAATTTTCAGCCACTGCAATGGGAGAAGTGAGTCAGACCCTCATTGCCCCTGTGCATGTCCCCACGGCTGGCACAGCGGCAGCAGGGGGCAGTTGTTGTGAATGTTAAGTGCCTCCTGAGGGGCACCCCCTACACCCCACCAACCGCAGTGGTGACGTCCCTTAAGTGGGAGGGACTGTGCAATGGCTCCTCCTTGGGGGGCCGCCCCCACCACCACTGCTTCCCAGGGTTCATGTTTTGAAACCTGACTCTGCAGGTGCAGGAGAAATTCGCCTGTGAAATCCTATCACATAGTCAAATATTCCATCCTATGTTTGTGTTTTCAGGGCATCTGATCCAAGTGTGACCTACAGGATGGAGTGAGGCGGCCACCAGCACACATGGGACTGAGACAAATGGATTTTTCTGGCTTTGTTGGTATTGGGGAGATAATCTGCAATGGTTGCTCATTTATGTGGCAGATAAAAGCTTCGATCGTTGTCTTTGATACACTGGAGACGTCAAGACTTTACTGTGCCACGTCTGAGCGTTAGCTGGGGAGCAGTTCACACTGAGGACTTGGACAAACTCACAATAAAAGATTCATGGTCTACATGTCCCCAAAAAGAGCCGTTGAGGCAGTGCCTGAGGCGCACAACAAGTCACGTCAGGGGGAACTCAACCCCTCTGCTCTCAGAATTCTGACTCTGCCCACACAAAGGGGGGCTTTGGGCACAAGAACAACAGGGCTAGGAAGGCCTGTTTTGTTTCTTTCCGTTGAGTGGGTATTTTGAACTATTTTTCTCTTTTCCTTTGCTTATCCATTCCCCTCTCCCCCACACCATTTCACTACCTCTGTCAGCTCCCCCACTCCAGCTTCCACGAAACGATCAGGCAAATTAGATCTCGAGCTGTTTTTCTGGAATGTGGGGAATTGGAAAATCAGATAAAAGCACACATATTGCTCTCGTCACCAGCTTCCAGATCAGAGGGCTGGAATTCAGCTGTTGTGCTGCACTCCTGTTCCCCATTCTCAGACTGGCAGATAGATAAGTCGGAAGTACACAAGCATGCCCATGCATCCACTCCAAGAGAAACTCCAGAACAGATCAAGAAAACCGGCACAGAAAGGCTACTTCTGCATGGTATGGTGCTATTTGTATTTGGGGCCTGTCAGACACGGGTTTCTCGGTAAGTTGCACATCACGTGCAGACAGGCACTGTTCAGCATTTAGATAAGGGATGCACAGAGGCGTGCATGCTTTGCACCCCTGTGTGTGTTCTGCGTTCTGCAGACAGCACCAGGGCAGGTTTTCTAAAGGGGCAGACAGTGAGGAAGTGACATGCTCCATGCGGCTGTCTGCAGCATGCTCAGGGGCTCAGCGCAAGCCACGGGGACACAAGGATTTTTTTCAGGTAATCTGATTCTCAGGTCACAGGCCACTATCCAACTACAACAGGGAAGAAAAGTATATCGATTTTTCTCCATTAAATAAAATGATGGGAACACAGAATTAAACAGATAAGCACATACTTATAACATCTCCGGAGATAGAAATAATATATATATATATATTTTGTGTGAGTGTGTGTGTGTGTGTGTGTGTGTGTAGATAGATCAGATTTAAGAGTGGTCTCTTTTTCATCTGCTCCTTCCCATTCTTACCACTATCAGAGAAACACATCTAATATTGCTAAATCAAAATCATAGCTTGAGAAACTAGCAAACTTGTGTTTTGTAAATAACTCAAATGTGTATCAATACATACAGCCGTCCAACCTTATCCACAGCGGACACGTTCCCAGACCCCCAGGGGATGCCTGAAACCAAACACAGATGCCTGAACCATATATATATATATATATATGTATACATACACTGGAGGTGCCAAAAAAAAGTGTAGAAGTGGACACTTTGGTCAACGTTGCTCAAGTAGTAGTTCACCGTAATCAGAAGTGGCTGGACACTGATGGTAACCACTTTGAGCACCTCTTGTCATTGCAGAAGTCAAACGTAACTTGTATTCATCTTCTGTTATGGGTATATATTAAGTATTACAATTTTAATAGTTTTTTTCCCTTCTCAAAGTGTGTACACATATTTTTGGCAATATATATATATATATATATATATATATATATGCACACACACACATATGTATATATATATATATATATATATATATATATATATATATATATATATAGTTTTTTCTTATACATACTTACCTATGATAAAGTTTAATTTATAAATTAGACACAGTAAGAGACTAACAACATAACTAATAATAAAATACAATAATTATAGCAATGGATTGTAACAAAAGTTATGGCAATGTGGGCTCTCCTTCTCAAAATACATGACTGTACTGCAGTCATCCTTCTTCTGATAAGAGATAATACGATGCCTACGTGCTGAGACGACATGAGGTGAGTGAGACATTATTAAGTAAAATAAAGGTATCTTGAACACAAGCACAGTCGATCTGGTCACCGAGACGGCTACTAAGTGACTAACGGGCGGGGAGCGTGTACAGCGTGGAGACACTAGACAAAGGGATGAGTCACATCCCGGGTAATGGAGTGGGACTGAGTGGGTCAGCGTGAGATTCCATCACACTACTCAGAACGGTGCACAATTTAAAACATGAATTGTTTATTTCTGGAATTTTCCATTTCATATTTTCAGACCACATTTGACTGTGGGTCACTGAACCGTTGGAAAGCGAACCTGTGGATAAGGGGGACTCATTACTGCATTGTCAAACCCTAACGTCATTGTGTCCTCTATTGGCTGTTCACAAATTTGTGAGGTAACGTTCAAACTCTGTCTTGATCACATCCTAATAATGTGACCTTGGGCACGTTACTTTATCTGTCTATGCTCCAATTTCTTCATCTCTAAGTTGGAAAAATAATATGATGTGCCTCAAAAAAAAAAAAAAAAAAAAAAAAAAATCAAAGTGAGGAACAAACCAGGCACCATGTAGAGTGCTGAGAACTACATTCAACACACAGTAGGGCTACGTATCTGCTCACTGTCACCACTGTGGTTCAGCAGGGGAAGGCTCAGAGTCGCTCCAAAGTCTGTCTCAATTATTAAATGTTTACCTCTGTCACAGAGAGGTTGTGTGGTCTGGCTGTGGTCACACAGCCAGTTAGTGACAGAGACTGTTCTAGAGCACAGCACTCTTATTCCCAGTCCTGCCTCCTGTCCATCGTGGTCACCCTGTCTGTCAGCAAATGTGCTGCAACTACATTCAAAGGAGGTGTGGAATCTGATGACCTGGCACAGCTTCACGGCTGCCACCAGGGATGAGCCATGGTGGCCAGTCACCTGGAGCCCTGCAATGACTCCCTCCTCCTCCTGTGCTTCTACAAACCACCACGCCCACCCCCAGGCCCTTACCCTACAACCTTTGGAGGGTTCTGCCTGCCTGCAGCCTTCCTCCATAAACCTGCAGGCCCCCTCCTCCCTCACCCCCACTTCGGTGCCCCACCTTTCCCACCTTTGTCTTCCTCCACAGTGCCCACCACCTCAAACAGGTACGGACTCACTGGCTTGTTTTTGTTACTCTCCGCAAACAAGACAGAACCTCCTCCAGACATTGGTGTTTGCTTTTTTCTCACCAGATCTCTGATATCTCGGAACAATACGGGACAGCCTTCAATAAGGGTTTGTTGAATGAAAAAATAAATGAAGGAAGGAAGGAATGAACAAGTGAAATTTATCAAGGTCATCAAAATGTTGGGAAAGAGAACAGGACCTTGGCACCGTGGCTCGTCCCTGGTGGCAGAAAGAAAATAGATGTGAAGAGGGAGATGAAGGGTCTCGTTCCTCTTCCTACTTATGAGAAGGCAAGTTTACAAATAAACTAATGGTGTCAGAATAATCATCAGGTGCTAATATTTGCCCAAGGTGAGGGGCCTGCCTGTACCTATGAGAAAGAGGAAAAGCAAGACTGACTTGACACTCAGAGGGAGCAGGAATTCACACCTCCAATGGGGGAGTTGCAAACAACAAACAAAAACCCTCCAAAACAAGGTAAATGAAACCAGGGAGATATAACTTCAACAAGAATAAAGCCTACTTATCCAGGATGCAGAGGCCGGAAGTAGAAAATGGAAATGTATTAGGATGCAGAAGGGTGTGTCCCTCTACAGCCCGTGTTCATCCTTCTCCTGCTGGGCTGACTTCCACGTTACAAATAAAAGTGTCCATCACCCAACTCCCAGTCTGACAAAGTAAGGCCTAGAAAAATGTATCACAAGGGGCTGGTTCACTCAATCCAAACTCCAGATGTCTAGGACAGATAACCTGATTGGCCCACGTTGGGTCTGGAAGGCAGAGGACCACCACAGAGGCCATTTTTCAGGGTTCATCTCAGCAGAATGGGTAGGGTAAAGGCTGGGCAGGCTCCCCCAAAACATGCATATCAAAAGGCCTGGACAGGAATGTCACTAACATCGCCATGGCCGCAGTGAGCGAAGTGATGGCTTTGTAAGGTAGAAAGTGATGCATCCCCCACCACGGGCCTCTGGCCTGGGAGGATGGAGATGGTGCAGTGCTGGCAGAGAAGTCAGATTCAAACTGCAGCTTTGGACAAGGAGGTGATTATATATAATTTGTTTACTTAACACAATTCTGTGCCAAGAAGTCTTGAAAGAGAAAAGAAGGGAGCCAGTTGTTATAGTAGAGACTCCCAGGTGTGCCGTTGACAGAGCAAAGGGCAATATTTACTCTCTGGGTCATTAGGGCAGTGATTACCAGCACGAAGGAGGTTACAATAGGCACTACAGGAAGAGACTCAAGACCAGTCCGTAATTTATTTCCCTAATGAAAACCTGCACATGTCAGACAAGCTCTGTAAACTGAGAGCTTTGTGAAGTGTAGTCTCAGTAGAGGGCGATCCTAGCAGAGGAAGGCAGAGGGACCAGGAGGGTTGGTGTTCGATGGACTGCTCTCAAGGAAGCCCCACTGTGAGGAGCACTGAAGCATAAGGGAGCCTGGAAGCCTGGGGTACACAGCCAGTTCTGCCACTTCCCACCCAGGCAACTCTGGACAGTTACCAACCTCTGCTCCCTAGCTCCCTCATCTATAAAATGACAACAGTGGTTGACCAAATGGGATTGCAGTGAGGTTTAATCTACATACAGGAACTAGGAAAGTCTCCACTGTTGAGCGGGTATTGTAACATCAGCTACCATATCACAGACGTCTCTGAAAAATGGTCCAATGGAGCCCTGAAGTGCCATCTCCTTATTACCTACCTCACGATTTTATTTATTTATTTGCCATTTATGTGCATTACTAGCACAATAATTTCTTCAATTCTTTAAATGACATGGTTGGTATGTTAGTTATATGTTTGTCCCATCTATTAAAGTGAACACAACTGTTAAAATAAAGATATGCATTTGTGTTCCATTAAATTTGCCTCTTCTACATTTGGGGTGTATCTGGAACAAATGATTGCGCTCCTGAAGCACCAGCAGTCTTCAGGGGTCCGCATTATCCTGAATTTACTCTTCATGCCTAGAAATTGCCGCTTTTAATGTCTGATTCAGATCTACCTTTTCAACATTATCTCACATTAATCCTGTAGCAAACTTCTAGAATTCCATTAAACTGGGAAATAGGCCACACTAGCTTTGGGGTCTTGTGATGCTGTCCCCTCTGCTCCAGTGCCCTCCCCCAAAGTCTGGCTGCACTCATAAATTCTTGCACATTCAGCCCTATTGATCTAACTGATTTTCATAAAAATTCTCAGAAACAAAAATTTCTAATTGACTTTTAACTGGTAATTTCTTTTAAGTCTGAATCTAGGTTTATTTGTTCTTTTTCCTTGTCAAGGAATTAATTAGCTATTGCAAATTACAGCAATATAACTACTTAAATATAGAATAAAGACAAAGGTATATTATGAAAAACTTTATGCTAATAAACTCAAAACTTAGATGAAATGGACAAATGTTGAATGACACAAGTTATTTTTAAAAAATGACTCAAGAATAGAAATATCATTAGTTGTTTATCTATTTAAAAGTTGGATTTGTAATTAAAAATGTCTCACAAAGAAGATTCCAAACTCAGATGGATTTACTTACTGTTGACTTTCATGAAAATCTTGAGAAGAAATAACACCAATTTTATGCAAACTTTTTCAAAAAATTATGTAAAGTAGTGTAAAGGGGATTACTTCCCAAGCCATCTATGAACCCAGTATTATCTTGATGCAAAGGCCAGATAAAAACAATGAAAGGTAAGAAAACCACAGATCACTATTCCTTATGAACATACTTGCAAATATCTTCATAAAGCATTTGCATTTCAAAGCCATCAATATGTAAAAAGGATAATACTTCATAACCAAGTGGTATTAATCCCAAGAATGCAAGGCTGATTCATCAGTCAAAAATTATTCAACATAATTCACCATATTGAAAGAATAAAATATAAACACCATACAATCAGCTCAGTAGATGCAGAAAAAGCACTGGACAAAATTTAACACCCATGTATGATAAATACAATGAACAAACTAGGAACAAAATGGAACTTCCTCAATATAAGGAACAACATCTATGGAAAACCTATAGCTAATATTACATTTACTGTCTAATATGGAATTATTCTCCCATGTGCTCAAGAACAAGGCAAATAAACCGTTCTCCTGCTGAGCATTTCTGGAGCTCTCAGATGATGCCAAGAGACAAGTTAAAGAAACCAAAGGCAAACAGGGTGGGAAGAAAGAAGTACAGTTCTATTTACTCACAGATGAAATAACTGCTTACAGAGCCATTCTAAGAATTCTTTTTTAAAAAGTTCTCAAACTAATAAATAATTTTACAAGGTGACAGGATAGAAGATTAATGTTAAAAAATTACTTGCATTTCAATATACTAGCAATCAACAATTGGAATAAAGTTATTTTAATGCCATTAGTAATATCAAAAAG
Source organism: Rhinolophus sinicus (assembly GCF_057876585.1). Taxonomy (NCBI): domain Eukaryota; kingdom Metazoa; phylum Chordata; class Mammalia; order Chiroptera; family Rhinolophidae; genus Rhinolophus; species Rhinolophus sinicus. The sequence goes on from NC_142501.1 coordinate 103,269,786, forward strand.
TGAAATATTTAAATATATACTTAGAAATAATGCACAAGAGCTGAAAACAATGAGACATTTTGTAGATATGGACAGGCTGCATCTAAATTTTATATGGAAACAAAAAGGTTCTGGAATAGCCAGAACAATTTTTAAAATGAAAAACAAAGTTAGAGGACTTACTCTGACTGATTTTAAGACTTATTATAAAGCTACAATAACCAAGGTAGTGTGATACTGCTGTAAAGATAGAAATTTGGATAATAAAACAGAATGGCTACACACACACACACACACACACACACACACGCACGCACGCACGCACGCGCAGTCTGTCAATTGAGTTTGCGAACTCACCCTAGAAAAAGTGCTACATACCTCATTGCTGAATATCACTACAGTCACCTTTGAAGTACTCCCCTTGGGAAGCTATGCACCGACGACAGCGCCTAGTCCACCCTTCAAAGCAGTTTTGGAACTCTTTTTTTGGGATGGCCATCAGAACTGTTGTCATATTACCCTTGATGTCCTGAATGTCATCAAAATGTCTTCCTTTCAATATTTCCTTTATCTTGGGGAAAGAAAGGTCATTGGGGACCAGATCAGGTGAGTGGGGAGGGTGTTCCAATACAGTTATTTGTTTACTGGCTAAAAACTCCCTCACAGACAGTGCTGTGTGAGCTGGTGCATTGCTGTAATGCAAGAGCCATGAATTGGCGAAAAGTTCAGGTCGTGTAACTTTTTCACACAGCCTTTTAGCACTTCCAAATAGTAAACTTAGTTAACTGTTTGTTCAATTGGTACAAATTCATAATGAATAATCCCTCTGATATTAAAAAACAGCAACATTGTTGTAACAAGTTTGCAAACTTAATTGTCACCCCCAGGTGACAAAAAAATGTATACACATGACTTGTATCCATCTTTTGTTATCAGTATATATTGAGTATTACAATTTTCATACAGTTTCCTTTCTTAAAATGTGTAAACATTTTTTGGCACCGTGTGTGTGTGTGTGTGTGTGTGTGTGTGTGTGTGTGTACCATGTTTCCCCGAAAATAAGACCTAGCCGAACCATCAGCTCTAACGTGTCTTTGGAGCAAAAAATAAGATCCGGTATTATATTATATTATATTATATTATATTATATTATATTATATTATATTATATCATATTGTATCATAAAGACCTGGTCTTATATTATAGTAAAATAAGACCAGGTCTTATATTAATTTTTGCTCCAAAAGATGCATTAGAGCTGACAGTCTGGATAGATCTTATTTTTGGGAAAACATGGTACATATATACATATATATACATATATATACATATATATGTATACATATACACTATATATGTATATACTGTATATATATGTATATATAGTATATATGTAGCTCCAATTGATTTTTGACAAAAGTGATAAATTAGTTTAATGGGCAAAGATGATATTTTCAACAAGTTGTGCTGGTATACTGCATAATTACATGGCAGAAAAACAAAACAAAACAAAACACTTCAACGCTTAGCTCACGTTATAAATAAATGAACCCCAGGACTAACCATAAAAGCTAAAGTTATTAAACTTCAAAAAGCAAACACAGGAGAAAATCTTTGGTCTGACTCAATCATAGGCAGATTGCTTGTGTCGGATATAAGAGAATAAACCATGAACTTTAGAAATTGGTAAGTTGGACTTCATCAAAACTTAAAGCCTCTGCATTATTAAGGTAATGAAAGGACAAGCACATATTGGGAAAAAGTATTCGTAATACAGATACCTAACTTCTAGAAAAGGCAAGAGATCTGATCGAACACTTCAAACTAAGGAAATCTAGGAGCAGCAAGAAGCACATGGAGATGCTGCAGACCAGCCATCATCAGACAAACCCAGGGGAGACCACCCACCTATCAGAGTATCTGTCAAATGAACGAACAAGCAAAAACCTGAGGATACAAGTGCAGGTGGGATTGTGGGAAGCAACTGGACCTTCCCCACATTTGGAATGAAAATGGTAGCCACTTTGGAAAACAGTTTGGGAGTTTCTTATAAAACTAAACATACACTTATCATATGAAGTTAAACATACACTTACTCAAACATAACAGACCCAAACTGGAAACCACCCAAGTACCTATCAACTTATGAATGCACGAGCAGATTGTGATATATATTTATACAGTACAATTCTACTCAATGATTGAAATAAACAACAAACACACTACCGATAACACGGGTGGACCCCAATCCACTTACATAACTGAAAGAAGCCAGACACAGAAGCCCACATCTAACATACGATTTATTTATGTGAAATTCTAGCCTGAGGGCGAACTCACTCAAAATGACAGGAAGTAAGTGGGTGGTTGCTGGGAACCAGGTGGGGCTGAGGACCCCGGAAGAACTGGGAAGGAGCACAGGGCTCCCTGGGAGCCAGTGGGAGCATTCTAGAGCTCTTGGGACTGGAATCTTAAAATGGATACATTTTGCTACATAAACTACACATCAGTAAAATTGATTCTAAAGTGGAGGGGCAGATCTACAAGCTCTAGTGCGGAAAATCCTCATTCCTAGGGCAGGTACTCCCTTGGGTGTTTTACGTATGTTAAACCACCATGGCTAGTGGCAGGACATACCGGTAGGTGTTATCACATTCAGGCTATAGAGAAGCAAACCCAGCAAGGACAGAGGTGGTCCAGGCCACCAAGATAGGACCAGGTGAAATTGAGGTTTTAATGTGCTGGGATCTGACTCCAAAGCTTCCCAGAGCTGAGCAGGGGTGAGTTTCTGCTGGTGTTCGCACAAGCACAGAGGTAGAAGCTTCGGTGAGACGTCATGTGAGCATCAGATGTCACCCCCAGGTTTCTGTGAGAATAGTGTGTGTGTGTGTGTGTGTGTGTGCACTCACGTGCTCACGTGCACACTTACACATGTTATATAAACATATATGCTAATACTTCGTTGAGTCAGGTCCCCCACATTCTGAGCACTCAGTTTCCTCGGTGGACTTTTCGGGGGTCCTTATTGAAGGCGTACACACCTCCAGCTGCACAGCCAGCAGTGGTTGTAGACATGGAGTCTCAGAAGTTAAGTAGGTAGTCCTTAGAGACATAGCACAATCCTGCTGCCACTGTGCAGTTCTGGAAACACATCTCCATAACACAACTGCCTTCGCAGTCCTCCAGGAAATTCTTCTGTCATTTTGACCATAAGCAGCAGCAGGTAAGAGGAATTCAACCGTGATCAAGGTGCTTCTTCCAACACCACTAATAACTCACGTAAGCTAGATGATGGACATGTCATTCTTGTTAAATTTATAGATTTTTAATTTTTAATGAAAACTTTAAAAAATATACAGGAGTTGAACATTTTACCCAGATTGCTTACTGCTTAAACCGTGGCCACACTTGTTTAATCTACCCCATTTTTGTCCGTTTCTTTCTTTTCTGATGCATTTTAAAGCAAATCACAGACATCATCATTTACTCCTCATATATTCCATTACACATCTCTTTAAAAAACTACTTTTTAATAGAAACACAATGCTATTTTTATACCTAACAAAATTAACAATAATTGCATGGTAAGATCTAATGTAGAATCCATATTCCAATTTCAAGGATGGTGTCGAAAATATTTTTTCAGAGTTTTTTTCATACTACGGTCCAATAAAGCCCCCAGGTTAACTGGTTCATGTGGTTCTCCGTTTCCTTTCACTTGGACCAGTGCCCTTCTTCTCTTGTCTTCTTCTCATGGCTCTAATGTGTTGAAGAAACCAGTAAATTGTCCTGGAAAAGCCCCACTCTCTAGATTTGCCTGTGTGTGTCTTCGTGGTGGGCGGCAATTGTCCCTTTTTCCCCAGTCCCATAAGTTGGAAGTCACTCTGAGGGCTCAGTCAGCTTCAGGTTCACTGTCTTGTCCAGAGTATTTTATTCTGGGTGCTGGGTGCTTTGTATGGACCTTGTCAGGAGCTTTATGGCCTGACTGTCCCCAATCTGTCATTTCTATACTGACCTGGTGAGAAAAACGCTTCTACTCAGTGAGTAGCCAGACTACTGAGAGTTCAGGTCCTACAGGGTCTTCTCTGAGCTCTCAGCAGGGCTGCCAGGCCTGGGGGCCGAGACTCCCCACCACCCCGACACACAGGCCCTGAACTTAGCCAAGATGCACAGTGTATGATGCCTTTCATGTGTGTTACACCGAGCTGTCCACTCGGGAGGGGGTCCCCTGCCCCTAACGAGCAGGCAAAAAGACAAGGTGGATAATCATCATTTCTAATTGGACGCAGACACAGCAGATTGATGAATTATTTCCAAGTATGTTTGTCAGTGTCCTGCATGGCGCTCTCCTTAAACCAACATCCGAAACGTCTGTACTACTATCTCACTCAGGTTAACTCATCCCCAGGCTGGCAGCCTCAACTGCTTCCCCAGAACAGCTGCAAGGTGTGTAAGCGCGTGTGTACATAACACTGCCCACCCCCTCCTCCATCAGGACGTCCCTTGCCAAGGCCTCCTTCTCCCCACACCAAGTGTCAGCAGAGGACATTCCCATGGCTCTTGGATCCCTGTGAATCCCATGCTTTCAGCGTGGCCTCATCCCTGCTACCAGACAATGCCCTGCCTTCATCATTCAGACTGAAGTGTCAAGGACCAACTGTGCTGTTTCCTTAACAGGAAAATCGAGAAGGTACGAATTAAAGATATTAAGGAGCTGATTTTATTTCCCCTCCTTTTTCACTCATAAGGAGCATGGCTCATTTGGGTTGGCAAAGCACTCAGCTCTAGACTGAATTTCCCACCTTCCTAGGGGCAGTGTTAGCCGTAGTTTCTGGCCTGCCTGTGATACTGTCTTCTTCAGCCTGATGTGTTGTCATATTTATCAATAATGCCCTCTTTCTTTTTCAAAAGTACCCCAGTTCAGACAAAGTGTATGGTCACCCTAAGTAGCAGTGACCCAAGAGATGTAAGAACTCATGTGGGATCAGCTTTGGAAAACTTGTTAAAGACGCCCCATTCAACTGGGCTGTGCACCTTTGTGCGCACCCTGCCCGCTCCCTCCTACATCCTACAGGAATACAGGAATGAGGGTAGGTGCTCCGGCAGCCTTTTTAGGCCATGGAGAGGACTTGAGGATTACTAGCTTCATGCACTAAGTAGGGTAGAGCAGAAAGCTTGGAGCTGGGTCCTGACAGCCCTGGCGCTGCCAACCAGCTCCAGGCTCCTCATTCCTCAACTGTTGCCCATCCACGCCCCCCTTCTACTTTCGTGAGAAGACCAGAGTCAGCTCTGGTGGTTTTCTAAAGTGTCCCACAGTCCAGGCACAGCTACAAGCCCTAGATTTCACTTCCATATCTGTTTCTGGTTAGAGTGGGCCCCTGGGGAGCTTCCTGTGTGGGGTCTGGTGCAGCCCGCACGTTGTCACGGCTGACCTGCAGGCTCACCCCCCTGGCTCCTCCTCTGCTCCGCCCACTCTCAGGCCATGACAGGCCCGCTTCCACAGGATGCCACAGCTGCCCCCATCAGACACAAGGACGGACCTGAGTGTCAGTCGTCCTCTCGGCTCTCGCTCATGCTTGCGGGTCCCACTTGATATTTCCCTCGTCTCCACTTACCTCTGACTTCTCCATGTCCCCCCATGTCCTCCACCACCTTCATCTTCTGCATTTTGCCTCTGCCTCTCCTTCCTGATGCCTGAGCTGTGACCTTTAAGCTCCACTGTCAGACGTGAACTCACCAACCTCACAGAGATGTTTCACTGGCTCCCACAGCTTGACAGGGTGAAACCTTATAACTACATAAATAAGTAAATACTTGTGTACAGATCCTAATGGTTCTGCTTATCTGATTGAACCCCACCTGTTAGGCGTCCTCAGACCTCTTCTCCTCAAGGCACCTGTTTCTGTACCTTCCGCAAGCGCAGGGGCAAGCGTGGCAGACAATGTTCCTCCAGCCCTTCCCACGGCCTGTTTTGCTCAACAGTCAAGGCTGGGAGGACAAGGACGTGCCTCACAAACGCCATTCAGAGGTGGGTAGCGGTCTCGCCTCGCTCAGTAGGTGTGTCCACGGATACCCGGAAGGCGGGAGAGAGGCTGTGATGTCTGCTCCACGCTTGTGCTGCTTCTGGAGTTCCTGCAGCGAGCATGAGAAGCAGGTGACATGCTCCAGCTGAGTGGCAGGTGAGGGCACCTGCTTGCAAGTGTGGATTTCAGCAGAGACCACGAGCCCCAGATAGGTCCCTCGTCCTCCTGAATATGGCCGAGATGGCAGCACCCCTGGCAGGCAGTTCTGTGTGCGATACTCCAGCGATGGTTCCCAGCACAGAAACATAAAGCCTCTCCTCCCGGCTCCTTACTGCTCACCTCCTTGTGCTTAAACATGACGGGTGGTATCTGGCGCTGAGCCCTAACTAACAGGGTCTGCTTGCATCAAAGATGGTGGTTTTTGAGTCAGGAGAACCACATTTCAACCTGCAAAGTGCTATTATTAGATCTCAGGATGGGCTGTATGGTACGTGATTTTTGAGCCTCTATTTCCTCATATGTAAAGTGAGAATAAAAATACCCTGAAAATGTGTTAGGAGGGTTTAATAAGGTAGCTTATTTAAAACAACAACAACAACAACAAAATGCAGCACTTAGCAAAAAGTAGATCTATGACTGTGAGCTTGGGGTGCCCCTTTCTCCTTTCCTCAGAGAAAATGCTTTCTTTCCCCCTTTCCAGGTGTCTTTTTATTTTTCTCAACTTTTTATTTTGAAATGTTCAAACCTGCACAAAAATGGAAGGAATGGTGTAATGAAAAGCCATTTATTAAATTCGCCAATAGCTAACATTCCCCACACTTGCTTTCTCCCCACATATAGATCAAAGCATTTTCCCCTGCTGAGCTGTCATCCCAGCGTGTACTAGAATGCTCTTACCGAGCCATAGCTGTTCCCACGCGCATCCCATTTAACACGGATGTAGTACCTGTACCTCGTGTGTGGCCCATGTTCCAGGTCCCCAGTGACTCCCATGGCCTTCAGAGCTGCCTTCCCCTCCGGCCAGCATCCACTCAGGACCACGCGCACATCTGTCCATCATGTCTCTTTAGTCTCCTTTAACGTAGAACAGACCCTGACTTGTTTTCTTCCTTCTGTCTTTCATGTCATTGATGTTTTCCAAGAGTACAAGCCAGGTGTTTTGTAGGATGTGACAGGTATGAACTTTTCCGTCTTCTCATGATGAGATTCAGGTTAAGTGCTTTCAAGAAGACTATCCTATTGCAGTGTTTTCTTCTCACTTCCTCCCCACGGAGGAACATGCCAGGTTGTCACACTCTTGGTAACATTAGTGTAAGATAACCGATGTTCACAGAGGTGGCTGTCGTTTCCTGCATCCCCAGGGATCTTTGCTCTGCCATCTTCACCCAAGGAGGATGGTGACAGCTAGAGACCACACAGATCTTTTGTTTCACAGTCGTCCTTTCACCAGTGGTTTTAGCCTCCTTGATGATCGCTGCTTGAATCATTACAACAACTTGGGAAAGAAAATACTTTCCCAAGTTTCTTGGTTCTCCTTCAACTCAAACATCACATTGGGGGCAGGAAAAAAAATGTTCTTAAAAGACACAGTTACATTTCCAGACTTTACTTGGAAAGGAAAGGAAAGGAAAGGAAAGGAAAGGAAAGGAAAGGAAAGGAAAGGAAAGGAAAGGAAAGGAAAGGAAAGGAAAGGAAAGGAAAGGAAAGGAAAGGAAAGGAAAGGAAAGGAAAGGAAAGGAAAGGAAAGGAAAGGAAAGGAAAGGAAAGGAAAGGAAAGGAAAGGAAAGGAAAGGAAGCACAGCGCCATCCCCAAACTTTTCTGAAACAAACACGACAGACTCAGCAAGCACAGCAGGCTGGGGGTGCTTTTGCCTGGCCCCGGATGAGCCCTTGGGCACCAATGCTCCCCGAGGTCATCATGATTAAGGGCCAGACTGTAGCAGAAGACAGGCTGGATGCCACGGGCCTCCACTAACTGCTGTTGTCTTGATTTAATTTCCTCTAAACTTGAAATCAGGATGGTAACTCACAGAAGGAAAATCGCAAGGTGGTTTCCATGTGTAACCTTTTCATAAGAAGGATTCTGATATGTGGGAAGTTTTAGGAAAACTATAATTAAGGAGGCTTGGCCTCACAGAGAAAGAGAAATGAAGCCCGCCCTGTTGGTGGTAAAACGTCAAACACGCTGGCTCTGCAATGAAATGAAACAGGCTTTTGTCTCTGAAAGGCTGGGGTACAATTACGAGACTGGGGTGCCAGCCGAGGCCTGTGCGCTGAACAAGCTGTGTCCCCATCATTGTTACCCAGAAGGCCTAAAGGACATGCGGAGGGCTAATCTCATTAGAATAATAATAGTGACCGAGTTCAGGAGAGAACCTCTAAGAAACAGATCCAGATAAATTGTGCCTTCCCTCCTCTTCATGGCGTCTCTTTCTTTTTCCTTCTCTTGGGCTCCGGGTTGGAATTAGGGACTCAACTCCATTTTTATGGAGCATCGACAAAGCTGCTAACAGGCAGGGTCCTGAGCTCCTGTGCTCTGTTTTCTGGCTGCACCAGCAGCTCTGCAGGTGGTAGCATCCAGCAACCATGCATGTGGACCTTTTCCACTTTTTTCTTTTGCAAAAGGGACAGGGAGACACAAAAGGAGAGGTACCTTGCAGCCTGAGGCCCTGTCACGGGGGCCTGGCTAAGCACCTGGCAGGTCACACAGCAGGGGGGCCGCAGACTTCCTCGGGCCTGAGGGCTGACACGCAGCGACATATCGATCCTCGCGGGCCTGTCTCAGGGGTGAAGTGGTGATGGTCTGCATATTAACATGCAGCCCAAGACACTGCCGCAGACAGAGTGGACAGCAGCGTTTGGGTCAGAGAACCCTGAGAGCAAGTGCTAGTTTCAGATTCAGATGAAGAAAGCCACACGGAACGCAAAACGGTGCAGCCACTGTGGAAGACAGCTCAGTGGTTTGACACTAAACTCAATGTCATCTCACCGTATGACCCAGCATTTTCACTCCTTGGTATTTACTCAAAGGAGCTGAAAACTTGTGTCCACACAAAACGTGCACACAGATGTTATAGCAGCTCTATTCATAATCTCCAAGACCTGGAAACAACCAAGCTGCCCTTCAGCAGGTGATGGATAAATAAACTGTGTCCATCCAGACAGGGGGATATTACTCAACACTAGATAGAAATGAGCCATGAAGCCATGAAAAGACATAGGGAACCTTAAATGCATATGACTAAGTGACAGAAGCCAACCTGAAAAGGCTGCATACTGTGTGATTCCAGCTCGATGACTTTCTGGAAAAGGCACAGCTGTGGGGACAGAGAAAGATCAGAAGTTGTCAGGGTTTGGGGGGAGCGATGAACAGGGGGAGCACAGAGGGTTTTCAGGGCGATGAGGCTGTTCTGTGTGACACTAGAATGGTGGGTACGTGTCATTACACATTTGTCTACACTCACAGAATGGACACCAAGAGTGACCCTAATGTCAGCTGTGGACTCTGGGTGATGGTGACGTGTCAGTGTGGGTTCATCAGATGTCACAAACATACCTTCTGGTGGGGACGCTGGTAGTGGGGGAGGCTGTGCGTGTCAGGGGAGGGCAGGGAGGTACAGGAAATCTCTGCACCTTCCCTTCAATGTTGCTGTGAATTTAAAACTGCTCTAAAAAATGAAGTCTTTAAGAAAAAGAAGAAGCTACATTGGACCAAATCGTAACAGGCAGACTAGGGGCACAGTTTCTGACTTAATTCCACCTATTCACAAGAAACTGAAATACATATAGTTTAAACCAAAATCTGTAAACAAACTGTTTTTTAAACAGTTAACAAGAGTGTTCCAATATATCAAACATTTTTTAAAGAAAAACTCTTTTTGCATTTCTTTTTGAGAAAAACACATTACTGTGTTAAAATCATATCTTGATTCATCTTAATATATTTTAAATACCAAAGGCAAAAAAGAGAAAATCTGGTGGATCTTTCTAATTTATTGAGATTTTCCCTCAGCGCTCATGCAGTTATGTTTTCCTGGAAAACATAACTTGTATGCAGTCATTTCTAGCGTGAACGGTAACTGGTAGTGTGGACACCACAATTATGTGTTTCCACAGGACTTCGACAACTCAGAATAGCTCACTAGGCCTGTCCCAAATGCCGCCTTGCAGACCCGAATCATCTGCCATCGGCATTGATTTGTATTCCTTTGGTCTGTGAGGTGCAGTCAGAAACACATTCAGGAACAATGACTCTCCCTGCAGAAACTTGAGATATTCTTAGCTGGAATCATCTGATGCCAGCAAGCTGGCATGATTTTAACCAGTTTTTCTCTGGACAAGTGTTGGATTGGAATTTCATATTTGTTTGCCAATGATAATAAAAACAAATTGCTGGAGAAACATTTGTGTTAAGCTCAAACCTGTTAGGTTACAGGAAAGAATACTGCACCATCCTCCACATAATTGGTAATTAGGGGTGACGACATCTTAGGAGGGTGAGGATGGTGGCATGGAACACCCTCATGTGTTAGATTTTTCACTTATGTGTCGTTTGCTGCGTTTTGCTGTAGACTGGAACTCAGCATCTCCGCTAGACCACCTCCGTGGTGGCGTGTTACTGCGTGTGTGTTTGTGTCTCTGTGTGTATTTGTACGCCGAGGTGAGTGGGCACTCAGGAACAAACACCACTAAACAAAGATCTAGAAAGAAAAAGAAAATGTCAGGAACTGGAGACTCTATCTTTAATAGAAGTCATTCCAAAGGACCAGTTAAGGAGAAACGTAGGGCCAGTGCTTCTCTTAGAATGTGGTAAGCGTCAGACCTGGCTAGTGTCATTCTAAGTCCTTAGTACAGTGTGGCTTCAAGACTCTAGGACCATAGTCTGAGGAATTGGGCCTGAAGGCACATTGTTCGCTAGAAGCCATAGCGAGATTTTCATGATTGGCCAGGTTAAGAATCTCTGAGTTAGTCTGTCCCGTGAATGACATGAGGGAAAAGCTTGGGCTCAGGTGACACTTCCTGATTTCACCGTACTTACCCTCCAACCACAGAAGCAATTTACAAACTGCTTTCCAGGGCCCTCTGGTGTTCCAAGGTGGTCCCTGGGGGATTATTTGGGGACCTGCATGGACGAAGGTGAGAGCTGGGGCACAAGGAAGGGCTGGTGGTGCTGGGCCACCCACTCTAATCGGCATAACTGCCCTTCAGTGTCATTTATATATCATGCTTCTGGCTAAGATTTCTTCAAAAGAAAGAGTTCTATAGCTTTGAGAACATCGAGAAACCATTCTAACCTTTAGCAGTTGTTTTCTCCATCAGGGTCACGTGATAGGACTGGAGTCTATCTCCATTTTCAGGGAGATCTTAATAAGCTTATAAGTTGCTGTCACGTGGGGCGGCCTGCGGGGTCTCTGGTCCCACTCCCCACATAAGAACGCAGGACAAGGTGAGGCCAAAAAGGAACACCCACGGAGCCATAGGTAGGGGAGTCATACCACTATAGTCTCGCTGGTGGCTGGATTCACATGACGTGCGACCTGCTGTCCACTTTTCTGCCAACCGACCGACTCGACTCTCTTCTACACTACAGCCACAGCAGTTATATTAGTGGCCAATGGCTCACTGGTTACAGCTGACGGCCAACTAGCCACAGTTGATGGCCATCCAATCACAGTTGATGGCCATTTACTACCTGAACCAGCACCTTTCCACGTGAGGCCGAGAGCCTGGAAACTGCACTCCTGGCTCTGTCCCCACAGTTGCATTGTGCCTCTTCCATGAAATTGGTCATCCCACTGGAGGTAAATATGGAAGAAGGCCAGCCTGACGTTGTTTGAGGCCTGAATGATAAGTTATTTAAATGAAATTCATGCTACTATTTTCAGGCAGATACAGTCAGTGGAACCAGTCTAAGCAGGGCTTGCTGGTGATCCCCAGGAACTTACTCATCCCGAAAACCCTGACCCACAGGAGAAAAATCAGCAGATACAAGCACATGCACGTTTTCTTAACTGTGCTTACATATTAAATAAACGGAAATTTTAAACAAAAGCAGATAATGTAAAATGCACTTAATGCGTGTAATGGATATTATAGTCACTTCTGTTCCATGTCTTTCTGCTTAAAAACCATTAGGGGGAAAATTATAGAAGAAATAAATTGAGGACACTAACAGGTAAGAAGGAGGAGAGATAACAAAGAGAAGGGATGAAAAATAGAGGCTCTGGAAGTTCGGAGAAGAATGTTGTTTTCAGTACCCTGTCTCCTTGGGCTTGGGTGTCAGAGTGACTTATCAGTGACACCTGGACTTTTAACAGGTCCACTAATCACATCTTACAACCCCCCGGATTCCTGTACAAGCTCTGGGAAGTTCTGCTCTGAGCGGTGTGCCTGGAAGAGCCCCATAAGTCTCTGAAGTTGCTTGGACGAAGAACTTTGTCTCCTATACCAGGTAAGAATGGACTGAGGATGAATTCTGAGACCTGGGGACACAGAGAATCCTTATTCATGTTTTGAGAAAAGACAGAGCTTATTTCTACATTGTCTTTCAATTGTTTCTAAATGGATCATCTATAGCATTTTATACTAGAAAAAAAGTGTGTTCTCTAAATGGTTGAAATAGTTTACTGGTTTTGATATTTTTTAACCTATTTAGCAAATCCCTTGATTGTAGGTAATAGACAGGTAAACTCAATTTAGCTTCAATCTCTGTTACTACAAATTCTGAATAAATGTACCAAGAATCTTTCAACTTTTAAAATATGGGGAATGGCCCACTATGGCTCAGCTCTGCTAATTTGCCAGCCGCGGGCTTTCCCCCTGGTCACCAGTGGTTGGCATTTGGGTATATTTCTTTTTCCTTTTGTGTTCATGGTCATTCTATATGGAAATAAAACCAAGAATGATACATGTAGGCTGAAACTTAACTTTTCCATAATACCTTGCATGGATAAGACCATTGGATACAATCACGCCCTCAAAGGGAAAGGGGAAAAAAAAAATGTTGAAGAGCACAGCACCCAGGAAAGAAGGGAAACATTTAAAACTAAACAAGTAGATAAAGTCTGGTTAAATATGATTGACTTTAGTTAAACCTGGAAGACAACGTCAGGACGGTGATTTCAAGTATCTAAAATTTCAAGTATCTAAATAAAATGTGGTTAAAGATAGGAAGAAATTGGTGAGTGCCAGGAACAACAGAAAAAGCAATAAAACTCATCCTTTCAAAGCTTTTAAGTCAGGATTAGAAATATCACACAGGGACCTAGACGATAGCAGCTTCTTCATGTCCCTTCCATTTCTGAGATGTTTGTAATTCATCAGTTGGGTACAATTCTTTCCAAAGGGACATGCGAGGCTAGTCCTTGGCCACGCTAGTGGTTTTGATGACTACAAGGTAATTGGGATTCGTGGGATTCACGTTCTGAGAGTGCTGGCACATCGTGGTCAGGGTGAGCACGCAGAGCAGAGTGGCGTTTGCGGTGCTGTGTCTGGTGGACTGCTGCTTTGGCCTTGTTAGCTTTCATCCTCCCCCCTCGGGCACTCAGCTCTGCTCCTTCTTAACTTTCGCTCCATGTGCTTTGGATGGAATTCATTCCAACTCATTTCTAAGAGTAGGCATTAGACCAAGGCCTCATTCTCTTGGGCAAACGTCCCAATCCACTGCAGTTCAGCTCAATCCCAGGGCCTGTGCTGGAACTCTCAGGGGCGGGCTCTCTCTCCTGGGGCTGGCAAATGCCAGCTTTCTATTACTCGGGGATTGCCTGCGTGAGGCTCACTGTACTCAGAAGAAAGAAACACGAAGGTTAACCAATTGCTGTTGGATTTATACTCTTGAACTCGAGCTTCATGCATCAGTGCGTCTCCCAACCTGGATTTTGTTTGGCTTTTCTTCACCCAGTTTGAATTGGATTTCCGTCATTTACTTCCAATATTCTTAATGAACAGACTACATTTAAGAGAAAGATTAGTAATGTAAGAGAATACACAGAAAACACTAGGATGCCTAAAGGGACCTGCAAATCAAGTCACTACACAAATTGTTGGAGAAACTGGGGATCCTTGGTTTGGGGCAGAAAAAGTCAGGTGATATACTGCTGTCAGTATTTTTTTTTTTAATTGGGGAAGGAGAACAGGACTTTATTGGGGAACAGTGTGTACTTCCAGGATGTTTTTCCAAGTCAAGTTGCTGTCCTTTCAATCTTAGCTGTTGAGGGTGCCGTTCAGCTTCAAGTTGTTGTCCTTTCAGTCTTAGCTGTGGAGGGCGCAGCTCAGCTCCAGGTCCAGTTGCTGTTGTTAGTTGCAGGGGGCGCAGCCCACCATCCCTTGCGGGAGTCGAACCGGCAACTTTGTGGTTGAGGGGATGTGCTCCAACCAACTGAGCCATCCGGGAGCTCAGCAGCAGCTCAGCTCAAGGTGCCGTGTTCAATCTTAGTTGCAGGGGCTGCTGCCCACCATCCCTTGCGGGACTTGAGGAATCGAACTGGCAATCTCTTGATTGAGAGGATGTGCTCCAACCAACTGAGCCATCCGGGAGCTCAGCGGCAGCTCAGCTCAAGGTGCCGTGTTCAATCTTAGTTGCAGGGGCCGCTGCCCACCATCCCTTGCGGGACTTGAGGAATTGAACTGGCAACCTTGTGGTTGAGAGCCCACTGGCCCATGTGGGAATCGAACTGGCAGCCTTTGGAGTTAGGAGCATGGAGCTCTAACCGCCTGAGCCACCAGGCCGGACCCACTGCTGTCAGTATTTTGAGGGGATTTACTGAGAGGGAGCGGATGCTCTGCGGGCCTGTGAGGTATGTGCTGTCACCACCAGTTATTCAGGAAGAGCTTGGTGACCAGCCATGTTACCACAAAGCGATTCCTGCTCAGGGAGGTGTCACCTAAGTGGCTCTATGGTATTCTGAACTCATAGAGTCTATGACTCAGTCACTGGAAATGGGGTTTCTTTGTTATTCTACAATGCACCACACAATCAACGAGGCTGGAATGCCAAGGAAACTCAGGCTCACTCAACACAGGTCCAGAGAAAGGGGCAAGTGAGAACACACTGTATTTTGAACGGTTTTCTGCAACACTGACATAGAGCTCTAAGATACGTTTGGGAGCCATACCCATTCGATCCAACTGCCACCTGCCTTAAAAATCAAGCGGGTCCACCTCCCGTTATACAAGCAGTTACACACTAAAATCACAGAGGATGCTTGCTGAGAGTCCCACAAAAAACACGAGCAGCTATGTAAAATAAGACAACACTATCGTCAGCGCCCATTGGACAGTTTACTTTTTTAAGAAGACAGAATTCGGGATGGATAGACTTTTACCCAGATTGGAATAAAAGCCCCAAGAATTTGAGGCAGTTATTGGCTATCAGCTCACAACGGGTGCTAAAAAATGTTGGCTGAGAGACTGACCAGTTGTGTCTGCAATAATCTCAAAATATTTTAGCTATGAAAATAGGATGGATTTTATTATGTAAGTGGGTGTTAAGACATCTGGAATCATTTCCATAAAAAGTAAGGATCATGCAGTAAAACATTTATTTAATCATTCTAGCTTCTGGTATTTACTACTTAATTGGCTAGTGGCTAAGATTTGCAACAGATATGACAAACACCGATTACTTTTATTAGCACAAAAGATTAACAGATGAGTTCTGTAAATAATCTGTACGCGAATATAGATATGATAGCATCTGATTATTAGACGGAAGCTAAGGATCACTGATTAAGGCACCACTGATACTCCCAAGGTGACATGACTAAGAGATCGGTTATTTCCCAACAAGATTTGCCTTTGTTTTTTCATTTATGTAAAAATGCTTGAGTTTTTGAGGCTGATTTCAGACCATCCTCTCCATTTCTGTTTTGACTGCCTTAGTAATAACGAGGTGTGACCTGTGTACCTCTGTGTTAGTCTGCTTGGGCTGCTGTAACAAAAATGCCACCAGCTAGGTGGCTTAAACAACAGACATTTATTTCTCACAGTCTGGAGGATGGAAGTCCAAGATCAAGGTGCTGGCGGGTTTGGTTTCTGGTGAGGCGCCTCCCACAGCTTCCTGGCTTACAGATGGCGCTATCTCACTGCGTCCTCACCTGGTCTTTCCTATATGCACACATGGAAAGAGAGAGGTCTCTGGTGTCTCTTCTTCTTCCTATAAGGACACGAGTCCCATCAGATCAGGGCCCCCTTATGACCTCATTTAACCTAATCAACTCCTTAAGGGCCCTGCTTCCAAATACAGTCACACTGGGGGTTAGGCTTCAACTTGTGGATTTTGGGAGTCCTTAACAGGCACTTATGTGTTCCAGCCACTGCCTTTGGTATTTTTTATTTACTTATTTACACTATTTAGGAAATCTGTGTATTTACTGATTGTATTATCCCAATATCTATCATTGCCATATTACAGGTGGGAAAACTAAGGTATGGTGCATTTGAACAACTTGCTCACGACCACGTGGGGTAACTGAGGTGGGCTTTGAGTGGGGACAGCCTGGCTCCAGATCCTGTGTGTACTCATCCATGACCATACAATCCCCTCTTCATCCTCTTTAGTGACACAATTTTGTCGGTGGCTCGAACAACAGATCCTGGTGTCACTCATTTGTCACTTCAGCCTATATTTTGGACTACAGTGGAAGTTAGTTTCCTACCATAGGATCTTACTGGGTTGAAATCCCTCCACTGGTGGCCGCATTTCCCCTACAGTGTAGGGTGTACTGTGGGACAACGACCCCAGTCCTTAGGTGGCATCCAAAGCTTCACCCGGACACTGGCCTTGCTTCCCACCCCAGTCCCTTCGCAGTCCCACTGGGTCTTCCAAATTTGTATCATTCTCTGAACACGCCCCCTTCTCCCCCCAACCCCTGCCCCATTGCTTCCTGAGTCTACAATGACCTGCTCGTCCAGGTAAGGTGATGTGTCTTCCCTGACAAATTTCATCAGGACTTAGGGATACTGTCCTCACTGTTCCCACACACCCTTGTCTCCTCCATACCTGAAGGTGACGTCTGCTGCACCTTGTCGTTCTTATTTGTTTACGTGTCATTCATCCACTTCCCCAGTACACAGAGTTTTCCTGGAGGCCAAAGGCTCTGTTATTTGTGAATGCCCAGTTCTTCACTTCAATCTAGTATGTACTTGACAACTGATATTTGTTGAATTAATGGTCACTCAAGTATTATGGTTTGGATTGAAGGATTTTTTTGTAGCTAATTGGACCAAAGCCCATTGGAATTCAATTTTGTTGACATCTTTCTATTAGCCAAAAGTGGGGAAAGAAGCCACCTCCGTTGAGGACCGCCCATGGAATGCAGATCACTCCTGCTTGGCATGTCGTTAGCAGGTTACTAGATAGACTGAAACCGAACTCTAGTAAAGAATGTACACGTTTTTTTTAAAAATAAGAATAGCTGCTCAGTTGTCCTAAAAATATTCTGTCCCCTTTATTAATTAGTGTTCCTTTTGAAATATATCTGTTCTATCAGTTATCTCATAATTAATTCAACTTCTGGAATAAATATACTACAGGTTTATAACACAGTCTCATAACATAAATAATAATATTCAACAGCAGGCTCACATTCAGTATAGAATGGCAGACAACTGATGAGTCTCCCTTGTACTGTGGATGTTTTTGCAAATGGTAATTTATAGCTAGGCAGTTCTTCATCGTTTTGAAAGTATTTGCACATATATATCATGTATTATATATATATATATATATATATATATATATATATATATATATATATATATATATAAAGAGAAGCTAGGACTTAAAGGGGTTTATAGGTGATGGAGGTAGAGCTAAAATCCAATTTTCTGTCCCCAGTGCATTTTCATTTCCTCTACCCAATTCTGCTCTTAATTGTGTACAAGAATTGTAAAGTATATGACAAAATTATCTATGCTCTAGCGATATGTTAAACTTGTAAAGATAAAATTTATATACAGAAAATGCATATGTTTAGGATGACCAAAAACTAAATGGCTACATTACAAAAGATATGAAACTAAGTAACTCCCTTGATCAGAAAATAGACACCTAAAAATTATTTTTAAATAAATAAAGTTGTCAGTGGAAATCAGAATTCTAATCTGTTTTATCATCATTTAAAGAGGAACTAAAATGTTGGTCAATGATGCCTCCATCCACCCATCCATCTGTCCACCCATCTGTCCATCCATCCATCTGTCCATCAAACCTTGGTGTGCAACGAACAATGGCATGTCACACAGAAGATGCCCATTTCAAACATTTCAATGTCTGCCTAGTACCAAAGTATAGCAACATGACGTGAGCAGTCTATGAGGCAGAATAAAGATGAGTGGGCCATCTAATCTGCAAACAAGGCCAGGCTTGCTTCAGGTGCCTGGTGTAAATGAATTCTAAGGAAACATGGTAGCTCTTGGGCAGAAGATAAAGCAGGGTGCATGATCAAGTGAAATGTTGGCAACAATTCCCTTCTTTGCCTGTTTGCATTGCCTTCTGCCTATTGTACCACTCCCACTACTGAACACTGAACTGTTGAAGCACAGCAAATGCACCTGCATGCAGAAAGGCACAGCTACATCATGTGCCTTATGACTGACATGAAGAGGGACAGAGAAATCCTAAACCTGCGTCTTAGGAGGGAGAGACAATAACCTGTGTGGAGTGCTAGCCACACAGCAAGAGCCACCAAGGTGCTTTATATGCACGCTCCTTTCCAAATGACTCCATGATGATTGGGGAATGGCCAAGTACAGGTGGAAGTCATAGCTCACCTGCCTCATCACCCTACTCTAAGGTGATTTGCTTAGAGCACAGAGCAGATCGTGGCAGCAGAGTCAATCTTAGAACACAAAACACCTAACTCTGGCATCATGCTGCTTCTGTGTGGTTCCATGTGGGTCTGGGGGAAAAGGGTGGGCGACCACAGAGATGTATGCTCACACGCAGAGAAGAATGGTGCGCCTGCAGTGAGGCCCTCTGCAAAAGCTGTTTTATGTTGTTTCATTACAGCAGAAAGAAGTGATGGCAAAACACTAGGGTCATCTCACCATCTGGTCACCAAAGATGAAAATGCAGTCCCATTTTCAGCAATACTTTACTTTGCTTCCAAACACAAGTATTTTGACAATCATGAAAAAACAAAGAGTTAGGTGATTTTCTGGGATTGTTGTCTACACTGTCAGAATAGCAGCCCCAAACTCTCCATTCCTCAATTGCAAATTACTTGGAGAAATAAATGCTTTGACATTTCACTGCTCTGGGTAGACCCAGCCTAATGGACGCTTACAGCCAACGCGCTCTATCAACACCCACACTCCTTTTGCTCAAAGTCAGATTTTTGGTCCAAGTAACCTGTGTATTTATGGTGGGGGCTAATGTTCCACCTAATTAATGAAGCTTATTTTCAATTGAGAAGATGGGTAATAAATGAGGGGCATGGAAATGAAAGGCAGCTCACTCTTAGTCATGCAGCCTGCTGGCTGCAGGGAGGTGAAAGCCACTTCAGAAGCCTTGATGAGGCCAGAGTATTCTGTACAGGGGTCTCAGTGCTTTCTTAAAATTGAAGATGAATATTCACAAGGGCAAGGGTGATGAGAAATGGCAACGCAGCTTGTGTCTTCAAAGGAGCTGCAAAACAAGCCAAAGACCAATAATTCTTCAAATCATGGAGAAAAAGGCTTCATCTCACTTAAAAAGCAGCTTTCAGAATAACAGAAATTGCAGCTCCAGAGAGGCCCTGAGACGTCAGTGTGCTTTTCGATCTCCAGAGGTGATGGAACCTGTAGAGTGAGACTGAGACGAGCTTACGTAAATAAATCTCTCTTGTGATGTCATTATTGTCTCAAACCACTGGATTTACTTCTTACAATTTCCATTCTTAAAATAATCAAATAAAGGCAAATTTGAATGACTAGAAATCTGATGCTCTTGGTGACCTCCAGCACATATTTAAGAAATTGATCACATTTCTCAGGTACTTATTGTATTATTGAAATCATAATGTCTACAGCAACGTTTCTGTCATTCTAGTTGGCTGGATCAGGAGTCAAATCCGTCCCTTTAATAGTATGTTCCAATGTAACAGGCTTATTGGAAAATGAAACACATTAAATTGAAGCACAGGGCTTTACATGCTCTCTCGTTTAATCAATTCACACTTAACATTCTACGTGTGTCCCTTATCCAGTTGTAATGATCTTGACAATTTCCAGCAAGGAGTGACGTATGGGGACTACATACACTCAGGGGCCTGAATCCCCGGACACTGTTGCTCAGAAGGCTGCCCCCAGCTCGCTGGGCTCTGATACCCTGTGTCTAGCAGTCAGCACTTTGCTCCCACAGGACAGGTGGCTGCACCTGCCCCATGTTTGGGGCTGTGCTCTAGTACAGCTGCACGCGAACTCCACCTACACGCGCTGTCCAGAGCTGTGTCCGGCTGTGGTGCCTCCTTCGTCCATCCTGCCTGTCAAACACAGTCGCTCAGAGGACAGCTGAGAATGGTTACGTGTCCCCTTGCCTTCTTATTGCAATGATTCAGGACCGTTTGATGGCAAACAGACTTTTCCTTCATCCCATGAAATAGACACACTCCGTCTGCAGAAGAGACTTGCAGACTGATTCCTAACAATGGACATGGAGGCTTTGAGTCAGGTATCATCACCTAAACTCATTTAGGGTTTTTCCCAGTGGTCACCGAAGCCTCATACATCAGATAACTCAATCGGGAAACATCAAGTGAGAGGTTTCTTAGCGCAGCAGCATCCTGTCCTGCCTATATATACAGCACAGAGAATAAAGAAGAGGCAGCCTCCAGGATACAGGCCCAAACTGACACATCTGAGCAGGACAGATTGGGTATCATAACACTTTGAATTCATTCTTAGTTCACTCTTCCTTTTCCTTTTGTCTTCATTTTCACAGATAGATATATGGGAAAGACCTGCCTGATTTCGTAGAAGTTTCTTAGAAACTTGAAAGAGCTTGCCATCCACGGCCAGCCCATGTGCTCCACCATCTCAGAAGTCTGCCTTGAAACTTCCTGCAGAAGTGCCGGTGCTTCTGACTTTACATGGCTGATGCCCAAACTTGATTGCTAATCACAATTTCTGGAAAACTTTTAAAAACAGAGATTGGTGGGTGTCACTGCCAGACATTCCAACTCAATAGAGAACCTGTGTGTTTACTATTGCTCAGAGAGGGTTTATCGCTACAAAGGTGTTCACTTGGCAAGTCCTGCCCCAAAAGGCTGTAATTTACTTTATTTGAGGCAAACATTTTCCTTGCTTCCTTTTTTCTATCTTTTCTTTTTAAATATAGGTTTATAAAACACAAGTGATATAATAGGAAGAAAACAGAGCTAGCTACAGGCGTTTCACATACATCCACCCAAGAGCCTTTCGAGATAATGAAGATAAAGACAAGGAGACAGATGAGAAAACAGGGTCAGAGGAGTAATAATTTCCAACATCACACAGCCAACAGTTGGCTCAGCCAAGAGTCAAGCCCAGACCTGTGTGATTTCAAAGCTATCGCTCTTTCTGCACCATAAGTTGCCTCAAATATGAAGAAATCGTGAAATTTTGTTTGTTGTTTAAAAATGTTATGGTTATTAGCGTTTTTTTTGCTTTATTTTTTCTCTCCAACTCTTCTAGTGTGTGTGGCCTTTTAGGTGTTACATCTACAGTTTACAACCTGTTCCACTTAATGGCCAATGTTTCATCAAATCCTATGTTCTTATAGAGTCATTATCAGCATCCTTTCACCAAGAGTCAGCCATCTGTGACTATTGTACATATGTTAATAGGTTACTTAAATACTCCCAAATTGTTGGAATATAGGTAACTTTCAGTCACCCACTTTAAAAGACCGTATGTCCGACGGACTTTGCTGCAATGAGCTGGATGCGTCCGCGGCTGCAGGGGGCTTGGGGTCGGGTCCTCCTGCGGACCTCTCACACTTTGTGCACTCTCCTGGGAGGCTCAGCAAGGATGCCTGGTCCCGCTGCTGAAGAGAATGGTGCTCAGAACATGAACCACGTCCGACTCACGCTCAGAGCAGAGCTGATCAGGGCACACTTGGCAGGGAGTGGCACTGAGAGCAGAGTCGATGCAGACGCAGGGTTATATCAGCACTAGTGCTGTGGGCCGAATGTCTGCGGCCCCCAAAACCCGTATGTTGAAGCCTAAGCCCAATGTGATGGTACTGGAGGTGGGACGCTTGAGGGATAGTTAGTTTAAATGATGTCATGAGGGTGGGTGTGGCCCATGACATGGATGGTGCCCTGGTAAGAAGAGGAGGAGACCCCAGAGCTCACTGGCTGTCTGCTGTATGAGGACACAGCGAGAAGGTGGCCGTGTCCAAGCCAGGAAGAAGCGTCTCACCAGGAACGGAAACTGCTGGCACCTTGATGCTAGACTCCCAGCCTCCACAACTGTGAGAAATAAATGTCTGGTTGAAGCCCCCCAGTGTGTGGTGTTGTTTTGCTTTGGCAGCTTGAGTTCACTGATATAAGGAGAGACTGAGGAAAGCAGACAGCTATTTATGAAGTGTACCAGTCAGTGCCCTGGCAGGAAGCAGATGATACAGATGGGACAATGACAAGGGCTAACTGACGAGGTTAATGGAAGGACTACTTACAACTGTAGAAAGTGTTACGAAAACCAACAACAGTCGTCATGACCCGTTGGCCTGAAGTGGGTTTTGCCAGAAGCACATCCATGGAGGAGGGTCTGCTCTTGAGGGCCTGGCAAACAGTCCATAAACACAGCCAGAGCCATGGCCCAGCAGAGAGGGACTGGGCGGATAAGGACCACTGTCCTCCCTTCTATGCTCTGTGGGCTGCATTCACTACAGAGACCATGGAGAGCAGACAGCACCATCTGTGGAGGTGAGCATCTCAGAGCAGAGGGCACAGAGTGGACGTGGAGGGACATGGGAACCATCGCCAGCATGCCTGCCCTTTCTACCAGTTAGCAAACTTGTCCTCTTTCAGATAGAAAAACATGTATACACCACATAGGGACACTCACTGCCCACCAGCCACCGTTTCTTCATAAAATGACACCAGTTTAATCATACTTCCATCAAAAACCAAATGATGTATTATCAATCTCCAGAGCCCTTGGTAGGAAAAGGCATGGGGAGGAAAGAAAGGACAACCATACAACACAGGTCCTGTAGACCCTTCTTTACAAGACCTAAATTCACCATCCTACCTTCCCTCTTTCACCAAACATGCACTCAGCTAGCTATCAAGTTGGCTCACAAAACTTTTTCTTTGCTTGTTTTGTTGGTTTTGCCTCAATCTCACCAATGAAGGATGCAAATACTACATGGTCCTTCATTTACTGAGTTGCTGTTGTTTCCCATTGACCATTATGATGGGACATGGAGTAGTAGGTGGCAGCTCACTGGATTCCCAGGTTTCAGAGGCAATCTTCCAGCCCTCAATGTGTGAAATCAACCCAATTCTCCCTTAGTAACTGAGATAAATCATACTGAGTTGGACAGGGATCTCCTTCTGTGCCCTCAGTCCAGTGAGGTGAGGAGTCCACGATGATCAGGGTCAGCCTTAGCTTCTAACTCAGCAA
This sequence comes from Rhinolophus sinicus, assembly GCF_057876585.1. Classification (NCBI taxonomy): domain Eukaryota; kingdom Metazoa; phylum Chordata; class Mammalia; order Chiroptera; family Rhinolophidae; genus Rhinolophus; species Rhinolophus sinicus. Next base: position 103,293,377 of record NC_142501.1, read on the forward strand.
AGGCAGGCAATGCCCCCAGAAGCGTTCCTCCATTGGACACTGGGTCTCCAGACCAAGCAAGCCCAAGATCCAGAGATGAGAATGAGAAGCAAAACTCTTGAAAGTGGGTTAGTAGGTGTGATCGTGAACTGGCATTCCTGTATCCACCCCTTGGCTCCTGGACCCATAGGGTTTAGCTGTTGGGGAAAGAATATCATATTATACATTGGCCACAGGTTTAAGGCATGTATAATGTCCTGTAGGACAGTGACCTAACCTTGCAGGGTGTTGTCCCCAACTGGTGGCATGACCGAGCCTTCATCCTGTTACCAAGGTATCATGCCAGCTGCTTCTGAGTGATGGGGGTCCAGTAAACCCATTGCCAAAGTCCCTTTGTCAAAAAGTAAGTTCCCTGGTCTGAGGCACTGGTCTCTATGGTAATCTGTTAATGGGTTAGGTCTTCTGTAAACCCACAGATGAAGATGCAGGCACAAATTATGGGTAGGGTTGGCAGAAAAGTACTGGGAATATCTGTGAGGACAAACCATTGCCCCTGCATGATGAAACGGTTCCCATACAACCAATCTGCCCTCTGAGAAACAGTGCCATGTCAAGGCTTCAACACTGGCTTCCTGTGTGGGCACAGTGGGCACTCCAGAGTGGCCCAAGCCAGCTCTGCCCTGGTGCAAAGGAGCCGTGGTGGCCTCACACTTGATCCCATTGCTGCTGTCAAGCCCACTTGTGCAAGGAGCCGTGGGCAAGTGTGGAGTCCCGATGCAGAAGAGCTGACGCCTCCCGTTACACTGCAGGTCATTATGTCTACATGCTGCTGAGAGCCTCCTCTGAAGCACATGCCTTCTGGTTCACATTTATGTGACATAGCTTCCTCTCTGTCACCATTCTGAAAGGTAACCCCCAGGCCTCCTGCTCACCAATCTTCCAAGTAGCCACTGTCCAAGAACCAGTTGTGACCATCAGGCCATCTCCCCTTCCATGAACCAGACAACCAGGCAGACTCCTAGAGTTCGTGGACATGAACCTCCTCGGCCATTCTGAGAGCGGCTGGGGTCCAGCAGCTGGCGACTCTTGCCCCACGTATGTGTAGTGTGACGAGTGACCTGTGAGCCAGGCCCATACTTGTTCCTCCTCTGTAACTTACTATTAGGACCTCCCTGTGTGGCTTTTAAATCTGTGCTGAGAGAGGGAGGAAAGCCCCAGAAGCGGATGCCGTGGGACTGGATCCGGAACCATCTACTGTGCCCAGGGCACCTGACTGAAGCTACTCGTGTGTGTACAATGTCCATGTTACAATGAAATGACACTGCTGTGCATATTCAAACCAACCGTATGACCCAATGCTTTGCATATACCCCAGTTCCAACAGGTTGCAGCTCAAACTGCTGACATCCCATGGTCAGAGGTCAGTCTGTACCAGGGTCTAGGAGCACATGAGAGGCCTTTACAAATGCAGACTCTTGTTGTCAGGAGCGGCCGGGCTCTTCTCAAGACCCCTGCTCTGTGTGTGTGTGTCTGTCTTACTGGAGTCTGCCAGGGTCTGGGACGGCCCGTCCCTCTGTCACAGGCCCTTCTGGGCACCATCACGTACATTGGGGAGTAGGTCCACATGGGCAGACCGTCTCCATCGTACTGCCCGCGGGTCTGGCACAGGCTTCTCTTGCCCAGCTGCTTCTCAAAGCTGGGGGAGTGAAGGTTACCTGGGATCAGGACAGCAAAACCAACATGTATCATGTTGCACTAAAACCCAGAGAGACCAGTGAGGGCTCTTACTCAGCTGACCTCTTACTTTAGGGGAGACGACCCCATATTTGGGACAAGACGACCCTGAAGGGTCCCCAACCCTGTATACATCTGGATATTCATAGCGGTGACCCCTGTGCTGGCAATCAGGTTGCTCGTAAACACCACCTCCCAGGTTCTCTCAGCATGAAGTCACTGGTGTGACAGCCCAGCATGATGTCCTATGGGACAGTCACTGCTCCTCCCTTCAGACTTGTGTCAAAAAGCAGAGTTTGGGCATAGCCCTGCATCCTGGCAAGAGAGGTGTATGGCCGCTCTCAGATGAAGGTAAGTTTTGTCGGACCACCTTTATTGATGGGCACTGCAAAGAAAGCATTTGTTCAATCCACAGTGTAGGGTGCATATCAGCGGCCCGAGGCTCTGCTAATTTATTCCAAGGAAGATCCCACGTCTGGTACGGCAACTATGATTGTCATCACTGCTGATTGCGTGTGTGCGACATAATCCAAGTCATTCTGCAAGACCCATCTGGCTTTTCTAGCAGGCAGACAGGCAAGTTAGCTGTGACAGGAATCCCCTCCTCTCCATCACGCCGTCTCCTCAGAACCACATCTCAGTGACTCCCCCAGGTCATTTGAAACACTATTTTGAGGAACAGGGCACTTCCAGGAACTTCCATGTGGGTAAGAAGACCCATGTGGGGACTCTGCCACGTATTAAACATATCTGTAGGCTCCAGGCCTTTGGAGACGGCCATAAGGTAAGCCCCTGGCCCACTTGGGCCCTCTGTGAAACAGACTCGTACTGCAAGTGTGTCTCTCACCTGCTGCCTTAAGCCCGTTTGGCCAGCAAACCACATGATCCTTTGTGTCTCTAGGGATTAATACCCTCGCAGAGATATCATCCAATCATCCCTAGAAAACCACACGTTCCAATTCCCCAGTTCACAGCTCTCCTGCTGATGGATTACAGAGCTTTCTTGGGTGGGTTTGGAGGGACAGCCTGGGTATGCTTGTTGATGGGTGCCAAGGTTTTTCCAAACATCTAATGAAGATAGTTGGATGCAGGAGTGCTCACAGAGCTGAGGAACTTGAAAGGGCACAGTGGGAGGCACAGGGGAGAGGGGCAGGGAATCCAGAGTCCTCTCTGTCACATGTGAGATTTTGCAAGGTGCTTTGAAACATCCAAGTGGAAATGTCTAATAAATACTTGAATCCTTGGGTCTGAGCCAGAAATCAAAATGGGAAGACATTAGGTATTAGACAGTAATTGAAGTTGTCAACCTGGATGTGAATTTAGTGGAAAGGCAACGTTTAAGATTTATGTAGGAAAGAGGACCCCGCAAAGATATCGAAGGGAGACCACTCAGAGTGATTTAGGAAAAAAAAAAAAAAAAAAAAAAAAAAGCAGAAGAAGGGGATATTGAGAGACCACAGGAAGGTGTTTCAGGAAGGAGGAAGTGGTCTATTGCATCAAACGCTGCTGGAAATTCAAAAAAGAATGAGGACGAAAAAATGCCTCTTAGATTTGGTGATGTGGAGATAACCAGTGACCTTTGGAAGGGCTGTTTCTGTGGGGCTCTGAGGGCAGCAGGAAGACTGGGTGTGTACCCTGTGCGACAGGACAGTGCTTATGTCACATAATTCTGTCCTTTAAAACCCAAAGGCTTAACATGCTCTGAGCCTATTTCATGTGTTGATTGGATTCCTTCACTGTCACATTTCTGTGAGCCGTATTCCAACGGCCGTTAGCCCTTTTGTTTAGTTTGCTCCAACGTAGATTTGGCTCAAGCCTCACAGTATAGCTGGGAGGCGGTTCCAAAGGGTTAAACTTCCTGAGGAATTTGTCTCCTATGCTTCTGCAATGGTACAACAGAAGTAGCAGGGAGTCAGCTGGGAGGCTCAAGGCATGCTGAAAAGGACTTAGTTGTTAGATCTATCATCCATCACGAAGAAAAACCAGCCTGGAATTCCTCACGCCAAATCCCACTGACTATAGGCAGACATTCAGAAAATAGCACCTTGAGCTTTCCTGGGCCTTTGTTTACATCTGGAATAGTCACCCATGTGAGCATTTCTCTCTTCCCTTCTCTGAATTGATACAGTCATGAATCCCTCTACCTGCTTGCTTTTACATTCTGATCTACAGTTGGATTACATTTGGGCTTGAAATCAATAAATAAAGTTCCTTTGGGAGTTTATTCCCAAAACATAGGCAGATCAGAGAACACTTGGGTAAAACAAGGATTCCAGGGTGGCCAGGACTGGAGTATTTACTTGTAACGAACTTTAATGCTTATACAGGAAGAGTTTGACTGACTGAGCATTAAACAGAGGTCTAACTGCCCATAACTCTGGGAGCAAGGTGAACCAATGACAGCACCAGGCTAAGGAAACCAGATTGGCCAGCAGCATCGGGAGCCTTTAAAACTGTTTTCAACATATTGACCTGAGGAAACTTAATAAAGAAATTCATGTCCATGGCTTTAGTCATTTGTTTGGGTATCGCGCATTCTTCTGGGTTCTACATCGCACATTCACTACAGAAGTGGTTTGGTTTTCTGCAAACCTGAATTGTTTCCACATGATAAGAACTGAAGCACGGTACAAACTCCCTTGACTGAGTCCCCATTTTGACTCCTGGAAGGCCGCTCAGTCAGTATCCAGGCGACAAATTCATCAAACTGTTACTTCTCACAGCTCTTCGGCAGGACATGGAAGCACATTTTTCACGTGGACGATGGAAGTCACAAGCGGGCTCATTGCGCACATTCAGAAATGGTAATGAATCATGAGTGGACAGAACGCCACGGGCTGGTCAGCAAACGGTGATTTGAGGTGATGCTGCCCATGCAGGACAGGCTTAAGGACGCAGAAGTGCTCATTGGGCCATCACTTCCCCCGTGTCGGACACGGCACTCTGTGAACAGTGAGTACAAATAAAGAGCAGCTGTCACAGGATGAGGGTGACAGTGACACCAACAATAATTGCCCTGCGTGCAGGGCTCCCTCCATCCTCAGGCCAGCACTGCGAGGTGTGGAGAGTGCCCCCTTCCAGGAATGCGCACCTGACGCTCAGAGGGGTGACGTGCCACAGCTGCTAGGAGCGCAGCTGGCATCTGAGCTCCTGGGTCTGACCCCAGAGGCCTCTGTAACACATCTGATCTCCGTGAGTTCTGCATTTCTCTGTAACATCCAAATGTTTTGTTTGTTTCATAGCTCCTTCAGGTAATGGCTGAGCATGAAGGTAATGTGGAGGATTAGATGCGACCTTCACATTAAAAATAATCTGCATTATGATTGTCATTCTGTGAAATTATATGCAAGGTCTATAAAAGGAATTTTTACATTTAGTGAGGCAGAGATTGAGCACATATTTTTTCTCTTCTAATGAGAATGTTTTGATATTTCTAGAATGTTCATGTGTGTTTTTCTAAATTAAAAAGACTGTACACTTTTACATAAAAAACAATCTTATGAAAGCAAAATGTCCCTCTGAGAACTTAATAACTAATTCCTACGGAGACAGACTTGAGTAGACTCAGCGAAAAGGCAGCCTGAGTGTTCACACAGCCCAGTGCTGTGGGACTTGGCCAGCTGCCCAAAATCCTTCCGCAAGGTGAGTGTGGCCGTGTCAGGCTAAGACCACTACACAGAGCAGAGCCCACCAAGAAGATGGCTGTAGGGGAAAGAGCAAAATGACTTCTCACAGTAAAGGAGCTATAAGTAGGGGAGAGAGAAGAAAACGTTTAAAGCTAGTGCCAGGAAATGTCTCATCATATCTTTCCTGTCTCATCAGGAAAGATACAGACAAGCAAGTGTGATGTGAGAGTGGATGGCATGTGCATTCCTCTCTTCTTCTTCTTTTTTATTTTTTTTGTTAATATTTCTGAAATGTGTTAAATACACATGGGTTTTTTAAGAACAAACATTTTAAAAATCAGTCATTCAATTTGCTCAATGTTAAAATGATTGTATAAAAAAGAATTGGACTCTCGTTGACCTTTTAACTAGCAAACACCCAAAAACATATGACCTTACTCACTCAAAGTGCTTAACAATTATACTACATTATGTCCTTCAAGCTAATACAAAGTTTTCATCATTAGCCGTTCAGTGAGAACAATCTTTAACAGTATTTTATGCAAAACAACTTGAAAAACAAGAGAAACTAACATGTTTAGAACACATAGCAAAGCAGTTCCGTGTTACTGTTTTAGCAAATTCTGGATTAGAAGTGAAATGTGGATTTCTCTTTGCTGTTTTCACATGAAGTTCTGGTAGAGATGTTTACCAATTGTTGACTCCAGTTTTCAGAGTAATTCTGCCTAAACAGGACTACATACTTTTTCTTCCTTTTCCATATGTTGCCTTGTCTTAAATTGGCCTATTAAATACTTCAGTAATCTAACAATCTGAACAATAACGAAGATGGTCATAAAAGCAAGCTGTCTCAAATTAACCATGATTAAACACTGCTATATTATTTCTTCTATTTTTCTTTTCTTTTCTTTTTTTTATTATGAATGATTTTCCAAATGGTTCATGTTCTGTCTTCTTAAGAGCATTAGACAAAGTCATTAAACAAATTAGCCATTGGCTAAAGTTTACTGTTAATAAACCAGGATTTGGTTGGGGAGATGCTTTGTGCAAATACAACCAATTAATAAGCATATATTAGGGCCTAGAAACAGGAGAGTGATGTATTTCTTTTTCCGGGCTGGATCTTACCGACAGGAAGACAAACACAGGGAGCACTCATGAAGAATTCTGGGTCTGCACCCAGGGCTTGGCTTGGCCAGGATGAGCCGTCTGACCTGTCAGATTTGCTGATGACAGCAGTGACACTCTCATCAGAGGCTTGCTGTGAGGGAGAAATAAGAAAACACACTTAAAGGGCATGTAGTGAGTGCTCAGTAAATGTCACTGTGGGAGCACCAAAGAGCTTGGAAAGAAAGAGTGAGACCCATTTGAGATCCAAAGGGTATCATGGTCTGCAAGTAACAAATACCATAAATATTTTAAACAGATTATTGCACGCTAAACATCCATTCTTGAAGAAACTACAAATGTTACAATGTGCATTGGAAGAGCTATTTTACAGGATAATTATATGATTTCTGGGTAGTACTTAAAAGTGAATTATAGGATGCAGTTTCTATCTTCTCAGAGAGCGAACGGGTTTCTTTCACTGTCCTCTAAGTTCCACCCAGAAATCTCCTGGCATATCTTATCATTCAAAAGCAAATATGACCGCAGGAGGATAAAACTATATTTTGCTCCCTGGTGACACATAATGATTAGTCATTGCCCCATGAAACAGCACCTGACATTCAATCCCTCTGGTGTCTGTTCAAAAAGCCCCATGAGAACACACCACTTTCCCTTTTAATGGAAGGTGCTTTGATTTTTGTCCTCCCCAAATAGGTTTCCCCTGAAGGAACCAAGCTGCCACCCACTCCAAAGCGGGACAGAAATCCTCTTCGCTTGGCTCTGGCTGATCAGAGACTTTCTCGGTGTGCTCACACCAGGAAGCTCACCTAGCTCACCCTCTGCCACAGGAAATCCCTCTTCCACTGCTGCTTCCCTGATTAAAGATCTTAGTAAGTTTCTGTCACGGCTGTTTCTTTCAGCCTATTGGGTTCTTTCCATCATTTCCATTTTGTAAACTCCCAACAGCTCAAGAGACCCAATCAGGCCTGTGTATCCAGCAGTGCTCCCCAAACACGACCTACACTGCACAATGTGTTCCTTGTTCATAGTGTTTGAACACAGTAAAGCCTGGGGAGGTGGGGGAGTGTATAATGACAAAAGCATTCTGAATATTTCACGTTCTCAGGACTTTTTTGATGTCATTAAACTTCTGAATTCTGGGTATGTCCTCCCCAGTCTTCCGAACTTGTAAATATTTCTCCTGAGGGTTTATGAATGATGCTAACATCAAAATCCTGTCTTCACACTTCCAGACTGGGGTCTACAGAACTCGTGCTAAGGTATGCCTGCCCTACATGATTCCATGGTCATACAACTGTGTGAAAACCAGGAGCAAACAGAGATAAACAGTGCATCCCTAATGAAGATGTCCTCAGACTCTTGAACACAAGTTAATACACATTATGAACACCCCAAAGGAAAGAGGTGTGCAGCTATCCAAAACTCTTTCCTTTGTGTGTTGGAAAGGGAGGATGCATGAAGATTTTGTAAAACTAGGGTTCCAAGGATTCTGTTTTGGAAAACGCTGCCTTGAAATATGGAGTATTTTCTGAAACAGCTGCATTAAAGGATGGATTCAGGGATGGTCCTGCAGGGGAACTCCTTGCGGAGCCTGTACAAAGGGTGAGAAAAGCTCCAGGCAGGGAGTCCGTCAGGGGAATGCATTAAAGAAAAATGTCCCATCCACGGGAACCCCTCCGAAGAGAACATCCTGTTGTTACGGGAAGAATCTTCTGAGACACTCAAGGTGAGAAGTGAGACCTCCAAACAGCGGCCTGATCAATAACACAAGGTGTTTGGACTGGGGACAGACTGATTCATGCCACCACGACGTCCTTCTGCTTTACACAGATGTTGACCAGATGTTTGACAGGAGACCCAGGGACTGCAGTGCTCTGTTCCCACCACCCTCACCTAATGTCTCTCTATGTAAAGGTCTCTGAGTGGCTCTTCTGGTATTTTCTACTTCTCTCTTTCCTACTTCTAGTGGCCAGTCTCTTGAGGGCCACATTTTACATGAAGAAAGTGAAGGAACTATGAATCTCTCTCAATAATGACTAGAAGTTTACTCTTTTCCTAAAGAGCCCCTGACAACATCTGAACCCACGGCTGGGGCTATAATCCACAGTCTTGTACTGGTTTACAAATTTCTTCTCCTATGTACCTCAGAGGAAGCAAAGACTATGCTCACCAGGTTTTGTAACTTCACAATTACTTTAAATGTTAGTATTATTACGTATCTTATTTATAATCCCATTTATAGGGAAAAATTACATAGTATCTCTTGAGGCCTAACCATACAAAAAATTTAATATGCTGGCACAGCTATAAGCTAAGTATTAATCTTCTTCCATAACATTTTATATGTCATGTATATCTAACCATCTTCCATTACAAACTTGCTTTTATTTATTTATTTTTTATTTTTTTATTGGGGAAGGGGAACAGGACTTTATCGGGGAACAGTGTGTACTTCCAGGACTTTTTTCCAAGTCAAGTTGTTGTCCTTTCAATCTTAGTTGTGGAGGGCGCAGCTCAGCTCCAGGTCCAGGTCCAGTTGCCATTGCTAGTTGCAGGGGGCACAGCCCACCATCCCTTGCGGGACTCGAGGAATCGAACTGGCAACCTTGTAGTCGAGAGCCCGCGCTCCAACCAACTGAGCCATCCAGGAGCTCAGTCGCAGCTCAGCTCAAGGTGCCATGTTCAATCTTTAGTTGCAGGGGGTGCTGCCCACCATCCCTTGCGGGACTTGAGGAGTTGAACCAGCAACATTGTGGTTGAGAGCCCACTTGCCCATGTGGGGCTCGAACTGGCAGCCTTCGGAGTTAGGAGCACGGAGCTCTAACTGCCTGAGCCACCGGGCCGAGTCCTCAAACTTGCTTTTTTATTTAGATTTGAGTCCCCCGCCGAGCACAATGCCTTTTGTCTTTTTGTTGTTGTTTGTTTTTAGTTGATGCCAAGTTTATAATCCACACTCTGTGAGGATTTCTTGATAATGAAGATGGGAACAGTAGTGATTTAAAACTTGCAAAATCTATCTGAAATTCTAAGAAATGTTTCCATTTTCCAAAATGTTTTTCATTTTGGTTAGAGACTCAGAGGAAACATCAATAAAATGACGAATTTCCCCTCAATTTATACCATTCACAACACAGTGAAACACCTCTGCAGGTCATAGAAATTTTTATTTGTTTGTGTCACCACTGAAAAATTATTTCTTGTTCTTGTCATGAATCTTACAGATGTTTTGTTTGGGGCTTCATTTCATTCTTGGGAAGCTCGCTGCTTTGTTTGTTTTTTTCACTTGAGTGTTTTAGAATTTTGTTGACATAGTCTCTCATTTAAAATTGGCTGGGTTTTTTTCATAGCTTCTTTTACTTCTGCAGATAATGTGTGTGCAATTTTGTTTTCATGGAGACTATTTTTTACCAGTGAAGTATAATTCTCTATTTCCTCATGTTTAATTCGTTGATGATGAATTTATTAAGACAACAATAACTGACATAAAAACCACTGATAACAAATCTCTAAAGACAGGAGCCCACGATGCTATTTTATATGAAATTACCCCCAAATTTTAAGCGTTCTTAAAAACTCATAGTTACTGTTATAGTCACTGTTTGACATTGTAAAAGAGACAAAATAACAGTTTCTTCACCCAAAGACTGTTAATGGGATTAACAAAGCCATGGCATGTACAGTGGATAAAACAGTGTAGTGAGCAATAAATGGGATCTATTATTATTTTGGTTAAAGATATGCACAAATCCATGTGTGAAATTTTACTGTACTAGTGGACCACACCAATCTGTTTTTCTGGTTTACCTAAACCCTATAAAATGCAGCACAACAAAACAAAACAGAAAAATCAGTTAAATAAAATTACAGTTTAAATAGTTCAAGATATATTAATTCTGACAGACTATTGGCCAGACTTTGGAGTATAATTCCTGAAGCCCTATGCCTTTCTTCTTATACAAAGGTGTACCTCACTGCCTCTTTACTGATTCTTCAAAGGTGTTTTATCGATCACCAACTTCCTTCATTCTGGAGTTTCTACATTCTTCATGTCATTATTCAAATGTTTCAAGATCCCTTTTTTTTCCATTTCCACATTCAAATTCCATCAGAAACTCTATGAAGGGCTACCTGACTCACATGCTATAATCAGCCCTCACATAATCTAGATTTTGATATTTCTCAGTGCCATGTTTCATGTTGTTGGTATGCTGTTGTTTTGATGTGTTTAATTTCTTTCTTCGTAGTAGAGCATGGACCTTGAAATCTCAGCTGTCTCTATAGATAACAGTTAGATGTGTGGGTGAGCCAATATATAAATTAGATTTATTAAGTATGAAATAGCTAACAGAGGGGAAATGCCCTCTTAGAAGTCATTTTCATTTTTAAGGCAATGGAGAATGTCCTCAGATTTTTGGCATCCTTTCGGGTTCGGAGCCCTTTAGTGCCCATGTTTGCAAATCACTCCTCTCCTGAAAATGGCTCTCAGTTGCACCATCTTGTCTTCCTTTTTCAAGTTGGGAAAGATCCCAGCATGACTTGCTGTTTCTCATATACCTTGGCTGCCTAGGTTTTTTGAACATAAAACAAAATGCAACCTTTGGAAGGCTATTTATCTGTCTTCAGAAAAGGTCATGGGAAGAATGCCATGGAATTTCCAAATGGTTCATCCATCAAAAATGCAGCTCCCCATTGATTCTTCTGAATTGTCAATTTCCAAAGAGCCTCAGGGACAAGCCTCATTCTGTGAGGAGAAATCCTTGGTGAGGGAAAGAATGAAGTGATAAATGATTTTTCTGCTGTTTTCCTTTGGGAAAAACAGTCAACTTGCTCTTAGCCTCAGGCAATAGTGTTTCATGAACAGCCCAGACAAAAGGAGTTTGTGGTGATAATGATGCTATGAATTTGCCAATAATGGTATAAGAAAAGAAAAAAGTTGCTACCTGCATATGAGGCCCCTGTAAATGACCTCTGTTGGAGAAAACTAGCAAAGCCCAGAAATGAATTAACAACCCAAAGTGCGTTGTCAAATATAGTATCATACGTTGGTTAAAATAAATATTTTTAAAAGGAACTGGAAATATTATAGCAAAATAAACCTCCCTTTTGGGTCCATGAACCAATAAACTAAAATAATCCTCAACAAATCTCCTAGATTTAATCATTTCTGGCACTAGGTAGAAGAGTATTTAATAAGAAAAGGTGATTAGGAAATAAAGTAGGAAGGGTCACTGTGCATAGAATTATTAAACACCACTTATAAGTGGTTTTTACACCACTTATCACACTGGAGTGTGTTTTGGTAAATACAGCTCTGCCTGTCCTCCTGTTTCACCCTCTGATTTTGACCTCACCATCGAAGTGAATGTTAACGCAAGTTATTTTCATGCTGTAATTTACCATTGTTATCCTTTAATGCCTAACATTAAATGACTAATGTTTAAGTTTTGAGAAGGAAGAGAGTTTAATAAAAGTTCAAAGGTTATATCTTGAAAGAAAATAATTTTTAGAGACCAACTTGAGCCAATTTGGTGGTTTTATCAATATCAGGATTTTTAGCCCTAATGTCATAAAGATGTAGACCTGCCACTTGGCGTGTCACCAAATGCAACCACCAGCTGTGATGAATTTTTAAAGCACGTGAGAATTTTATGTGCAGAGTATAGCGCCCTTTCTCTTTTCTGCACCACCCCCTACCCCCAACAAACACGAATACAAGAGCAATTCCTCTAACAACCAGGAAAGGCAACTGGGTTTTCCGTGAGCCAGCTACAGAATTCTGCGCAACACACCAGGAACTCACAGTTCCTTCTCGGAAAACAAGGTTAACCTACGCAATGATTTTGCTACTCTGATGAAGTTGTTCTCAAAAATGAAAACTGGTGCTACCTGAAAAATAATCCACCAAACTTCCAGAACAAGCATATCTGATAAAAGTTTTGTGATGGTCAAATCTGCTGCTGAATGGAACTGATGGGTGGGTGGATGGGTGGCTGGGAGGGAGGGAGAGAGGGAGGGAGGCAGGGAGGGATATATGGATGGATGGATAGATGGGTAGGTAGGTGGATGGGAGGAAGGGAGGGAGGAAGTCACCTTTGCTAAGGACAGACAGACAGCTATCTTCCCATAAGGTCTGTGCGTCTGAATGAAAATGTCTGGTTTGTACTTGAGGGTTTTCCCTACAGCTACTTTCTTCAAGAAAAAGAGAAACTGTGCATCCTACTTTTAGTCAAACCATATTTAGAAGAGTCTCACCAGGAGATTTCTGAGGATTAGGAAGCAGAACTGGAAATGTCTCTTAGCAGAGTCTGAAGTGTGCGGGAACAGAGTGCATATATACCATGTCCCTTTTAAGAACAAGAATCTCCTGAGAGTGTCACTCTTTTCCTGATGTGCATTTTTAAAAAGTGAACAGTTTAGAGCACACTTGGAATACATATTCAAGCCTACTCACAGGTAAAGAGGAAGCCAAATCGAAATAAAATGAGCTTCCAGAAGAGGGGGTAGATGTTTAGACTAAGATTTAGTCAGTTTGTTTTATTTTAAGAATGCAGGGAATACATTTTATGTTTAAGATTTGCGCAAATGTTTCTTTTTTAATTAGAGCATTGCTAGTTTTAGAATGTATGTTTCTTTCACATCAGACTATTAATAACACCCACTGAGATTGTGGATCTTGCTACAGTTAATAATAGTGTCACTGGTTATATGGTACCAATAGCATTATATAACAGTAGGTATTAATTACTAATTGATTAGCTAATGATATCCACTGTGATGGCAGCATTACTACCCTCTCCCTTCCCTGTTCCGGGGGAAGAGAGGTAATTGAGAGATCATCAAACCAACCTGCCAATTACCTAAAAGTGTTCAGATGATGCTGCCACTTTATAGTTTCTAACTAAACTTTTCAAGATTAATTAACAGCTTTTCTTTGTAGCTTCAGAAAAGAACCTACATCTCTTTTAGGGAACCAAACAGTTGTTTTCATGCAGATAATAAAATAATTACTATTATAAACATGACTGTACCCTGAGTAAAGACACAAGAGATGACAGGACCCTTGCTGAGCTAGTATTTAGAAGTGTGGGAATAGTCATCAGATGCGAGCATGATCGTGGAAAGCTGACGATTTCTTTAACCTATATCCTTTTTCTAAAATGTCTACAATGAGCATATACTCATGGTTTTGTGTTTTTAAAAGAAGATAATCATGCTTAGAATGGGAAAGTGGAAAACAAAGAACAGTCACATTTCACAAAATGGACACATTTCAGAATGGACAATGAACACAATCTAAGAACAGCAGTGACCACGCTGTGTGAGAGTCAGAAACCCACGGGCAGACCAGCCAGGTGGCCTGTGACGCTGGCTGTGACCTACAAGGGTACCTGGCGAATACTCTTCTTAAAATCCAAAAATTCTTTCAACCTGCAAACGTGTCAAAGCAAAACAACATGTCTTAGATTCTTACAGAAACATAGATTTGCACATTTATGATAAATGCGGGCCGTGTTTTCACATCACTTGTAATATGGGGTCCGGGCTTACAGAGGAAACGCTTCTGCAAGTTGTTTGTTGTGTGTGTGTGTGTGTGTGTGTGTGTGTGTGCCTATGTGTGTGTGTATGTGTGCGTGTGTGTGTGCCTGTGTGTGCCTGTGTATGTGTGCGTGTGTGTGTGCGCCTATGTGTGTGTGTTTGTGTGTGCCTGTATGGGTGTGTGTGTGTGTGCCTGTGTGTGTGTGTGCCTATGTGTGTGTGTGTGCGCGTGTGTGCGCCTGTGTGTGTATGTGTATGTGAGTGTGTGTGTGTACCTATGTGTGTGTGTATGTGTGTGCGTCTGTGTGCGCCTATGTGTGTGTGTGCCTATGTGTGTGTGCCTGTGTGTGTGTGCCTGTGTGTGTGCGCCTATGTGTGTGTGTGCCTGTGTGTGTGTGCCTCTGTGTGTGTGTGCGTGTGCCTGTGTGTGTGCCTATGTGTGTGTGTGTGCCTGTGTGTGTGTGCCTGTGTGTGTGTGTGTGTGTGTGTGTGTGTGTGCGTCCCTGTGTATGTGCGTCCCTGTGTGTGCCTATGTGTGTCTGTATCACTACATCCCAGTCAGGTAAACACTTAGCTCAGTAAACTTAGTTATTGTCTAAGAGAGACCTAGACAACGCCACCTCCCAAACGACACAGAACAAACAGCTCAGAATGTGTGCTCACGGCCTGCCCTTAAAGAAGGGGTGCTAAAGCCTGAAGCCTTAAGAGCTGTTCTGCCCTCAGGGGGCTGATGGATGGATAAAAAAAACTACAAGCCCGTCCTTCTCAACATGGAACCTGGATGGATTTTGAAGACTCATGAGAGAGCAGGGTAGCAAAGATCTTCTTCAAAAACTGAAAATTCCATCAAATTCCCAGTTCTCAGCATGATTTCTTTTAGCCCCAGAAATCCCTCTTTGGGTTCAAATTCCCCTCTGAAAAGAGTCTGGTGTCAGGTAACAGTGCTCAGAAATGGAAGGAAGGGAACAATGGAGGCAGAAGAAAATCTTACCCCTGGGAAATACATAGTCACCCAGACTCTCTGCTCTCCCGGATCTGTATCTCATCTGCCACAAACATGGATTCTTGTCCTGTGTCCCCCCTGTGGGTCCCACTCCACCCTCACAGGGCAGGGGGTACAAGCTCCCTCCCACTGACTCCCCGTTACTCCAGCGAACCTTGATACTAAAAGCATCAGTGCAGGGTTAGAACCAGGCCAGGAAAGATCAAACGTCAAGACTGTGAAGCTTGAGGATTTACCTGGGGTGTATTTCTTGCAAGGAAGTGGCTACCCAAGTACCAGATACAGGACCA
The DNA here is from genome assembly GCF_057876585.1 of Rhinolophus sinicus. Lineage (NCBI taxonomy): Eukaryota > Metazoa > Chordata > Mammalia > Chiroptera > Rhinolophidae > Rhinolophus > Rhinolophus sinicus. Next base: position 103,308,676 of record NC_142501.1, read on the forward strand.
GGACCATGTTCAATAAACAATTGTTACAAGAGGCATTTGAAACAGTGTAGCGTTCTTCCATGCATGAAACCCTGGTCCACGCTAACTCGTCATTTACCAGGCTGCCCTCTTTTTCTCTCATTCCTTTGTTCATTGAACAAGAATTAACAGAATAGCTGCTGTGGGCCAGATCTGTGTCGGAGGTTAAGGGTAGGCCTTTACTGGGGAGACACAGAGCAGAGAGCCTACCCCCAAGGCTAACGGCCATCACAACACATCTGAGCACAGAATTACAAAGGACCACCAGTGCCAGGAATGAAGAGTGCACAGTGTTACAGGGACCTGACCTAGCCTGGGCCACCAAGGGGGCAGCGCTTCCCCTGAGGTCATTAACGACATGGGGGGAGTCTTGTCCAGAGAGAATGGGGTGTGAAGGGCTGGGCAGAAAGGAACATCCCCAGGAACAGAGGGACAGAGGAGACACAGGGTCTTAGCAGAGATGGGGCGAGGTGATGGAGGGACTTATCAGCCAAGTCACAGATTTCGGTCTCACCCACAGAGACTTGAAAAGCACCTGAAGCATTTTAAACATGAGAGACCCAAATATTGAAAAGGCCACTCCAGGGGCAAGGGCAGAATTGCTCAATGGGACAAAAATGAATGCAAAACAACAGAGGATGAGCGGTGGGTGACATAACCTAGAGTATGTGGTAATGGAGACAAAGGATGATGGGTGGGGTATAGCTTGGAGAAAAACCACGGAGGAGTAGTGATGGGTTGCGTGGGAGGGGGGAAAGGGTCGTTAAGTGTTGGGGTGATGCCCAGATTTCTGCTTGTGCACTTAGAGGGGTATCAGCATTCTCACTGTGATGGGGACCCCAAGAGGAGGAGGTTTAAGGGGGATGCAGCTAAGTTTGTTCTGGACACACTGAGGTGGCCTGACCTTGACATCCCAAATGGAACTGTCACCTTGATAGTTGGAGGTACTTTTCTGAAGACCTGGGAAGAGGCTGGGGAGGAGGGATGTAAGTTTTTGAACTGTGTGTACAAATGGGAACTGAAGACAGCGGCTGGATCAAATCCCAAGGTGAAAGGAGGCAGGCAGGTCCTAGGAAGGCCCTGGAACTAGTCTCAGATTAAAGGTCAGGCAGGACAACATGGTCAGAAACCAGCTGAGGCCAGATGGTGGAACACACACAACATGTGGTGAGAGCACAGGGGACAAGAAGGGTAAGGTGGCCGTGCAGACTGAACCCCACTGAGGCAGGACGGAGGAACACGCCCTCCACCTAACAACAGTGGGAGAGGCGGAGAGCAAAGGGGATGTGTCATTTATGAAAAGGGAGTGGAGAGTGGGACATGGTGTACCAATCCCTCTTCCAAGAAATGTGGCTGCAGAGGGAGAGATGGGAGTAGAGGGGGATGGGCTTGTTCCTTTCAGTGATGGGACCTTCTGCTCAGGCTGAACACCAGTGGAAGGCAGGCCCTTCAGAGAGAGAAGCTGGGAAAGGGGAGGTGGGGGGCACTGACGTGTGCTCCCAGAGCTCTAGTCGGGGGAGCGGGTCTGGGGCTGGGAGGGGAATGGCCCAGTCAGGGAAGGTAGGGAGGAGGAAAGGGCCAGGCTGGCTCAGAGGCAGGTGCACGTTCTCGAGCTCCCTGCGAACAGACCTGGACAGCCCAGGTGGCCCCTGTGTGCCTGCAGGGCCCGTCCAGCCCTGGTCAGCCCCGCCTGCTGTCCCCCTGGCTTGCAGTGTGCCCGCCGGCTCTAAGAAAGTCTGCAAAGGGACCTGGCCCTGGTGTACTGAGTACCCACAGGCAAGTCACGCAGGGCGCAGCCACCACAAGTCACACCTCTGCTCCTCCAGTGGACTGGCAACCCCCCTCGGGTCTGTGCCTGTCCTTGGGGGCATCCCAACATTTGTAGGCTTGTGGCCATGCCACACAGGCCAAGACTGGGGTGGAGAAGGTGTGTCAGCACCTGTCCAGTGGGGCCTGGCATCCAACGGGGGCGGGGTGATGACCTGGGCCCTGAGGAGAGCCCTAACACCAGGACTCCCCCCTCCCATGTGGCAGGCACCTTCCCCAAGAACTTTTGCTAGACTGCTTTTAATCATGCTCACAACCCAAGTGTCAGCATTTCCAAGCATAGCAGGACATGCCTAGGGATCGAGGTGGGACATCCAAAATTAAAGGCCACACACATTTGGCTGCAGAGATTTTTAAGAACGCAAGAGCTGTTTACAGCAGGTTTGTTCATAATCTCCACAGCTTGGAAGCAGCCAAGATGTCCTTCAGTAGGTGAGCGGATCAACCCAGACAGTGGGCTATGACCCAGTGAGACAACTGGGAGCCTGACGCCGGAGCACAGGGAGGACAGGGACCCCCGGAGGCAGAAAGAAGGAAAGTCAGCTGGTGCTCGCTGACGCTGACCTGGGTGGCCTGCGCAACAGCTGCTCTCAGGGCCTCCATCAGCCTTTACACAACCCGATTAAATGGTCATTGTTGGGTCCCGTTTGCAGGTGAGGAGGTGGCGCTCAGAGAAAGTGGGGCTCAGTCACAGGAAATGGGGTTGGGGTCAGGACTCTGTCTGCAGAGTCATGATGAGAGCAGGAGAAAGCAGCTGACCCTCGGGTCTGGACATCAGACTGAACACCAGGCGGGCCTGGCAGGGAAGGGTGAGGAGGCTGCAGAGAGGTCAGGGCTAGGCTGGGGGTACTGGGGTGGCTGGACTCTGCCACGGGGCTCCCTGAGAAGCAACCTCAGCGGAAACATCAAAGAGCCACTGAGGGGGGGACATAAGATAAAGATGAAGGATAAGAAGGGTGAGAGGTGACAGATCCAAAGCCACACAGACAGACATGGTCCCAGTGGGGACAGACCTGCCCCAGCGGGGACAGTCTCACTGTCAGGATACGTGGCCATGGACCAGATTTTATAATCAGGAGCAAAGGTCACTGGCGCACTTCATCTGGAGGGTTCCAAAGTGTTCATATAGTGAGTTTTAAGCAAAATCAAGAAAAAAGTGTAATGATGATTAAAATAATTACTGATCCCTGAAACCAATTTATTGTTTAAAAAACAAAAAACTGGTGTGTGATGGTGTCGTGTGCTTGGCCCAGAAGGGGAGCAGCGGGTTCCCTTTGTGGGCTCTTTGAGGAAAGGTTAACTTCCAGCTGTAGCTGAACAGACCAACTGTCCTTTGCAGTCCAGTAAAAGCCTGCTCTGAACTGTGTTTCCTCATTTCACGTTACTCTGCCATTGTAGCCAACATTGTAGGGTGGGTGGGAGGGGTGCTTTGCTTGCTTCAGCCATGAGATGGGGGTGCACGGGTAGCAGTTATTAATAGCATTTATCATCCCAACTTCCCAGCTTGCAAAATATGTGAATCATGTCACCACACAGTCACCAGGGCAGAGTTATGGAACGCCCCAGGCTGACTCTCCAAATGCCAGTCACATATTCTGCAAGACGTTCTGGAACAGGCGTTCAGTTCTATTCCAGGAAGCAGAGGAAGTGTCACAAGACAGACACGCGCCAATCTGAATGGCCCGAGTGGATGTCTTTCCACTTCACATGCCCAGGGGTTTCTAAATCATGCACATGTTGGCTGCACAGTCACACGGATGCCTTTATGGGATCTGACGGTTGCCCCCAATCCCATCACAAGCGCGGGTCCACATCTCCCATAAAACTAAAGGTAGAGGTGAGAGGACCAGACTGGGGAAGGTGGCCAAGGGCGGACACTGGGTTTCAGGTTGGGACTGAGCTGGAAAGTAGATGTGGGAACATCCAAAATCTGGGAGACTGGGGCATGCTGAGAGAACGACAGATATCAGAGGGGAACTGACGGGACACATGGTAAGGTGAGGCCGCCCTCCAGCTGGGAGGGAGCCGGATGCAATGTGGCACGCCTAGGACGGCTGACTCCAGCCACGTAAATTGTTGGCGTAGATAGTTCGTATGCGAAGGACAGGAGCTCTGGTCTCCCGGGAAAGAAAAAATACTCAGTCTGTCAGCTTCAGGCAAGGCAAAAATAAACAAGCTAAACTGAAGATGAGATTACTTCATGAGAGCCTGTCCTGAGGTCCTAGAAAGCGCCTGCACTTTTCCTGGAGGACGGAGTCATCAGCCCATCCTGCCGTCATTTCTGCTGCTTCCATCCATCACACCATCTCCGTGTTCCAGAAATTTCCAATGTGGACATTCTGTACCCCAGAAATACTCCCTCAGTGTTCAATGTGCCACCATTGCATGAGTGACCACAGTCTGAACCCACACCTAGTCTAGCTCACACTTCCTATCCAACTAGTGGGTTTCATATGTCTGTGCAGCACTAAGTGATTGAAAATAGTGGTCTCCACTTATTGTGAATCAGGAAAAGGGACAATGGCATTATGGTTTAACCGAATATTCGGCCACAGTAGTTTGGAAGGTGTATGTATGGACTGAATGTTTGTGTCCCCCCAAATTCATGTCAAAACCACCAATGAGATAACTAGGATTACATGAGGTCATGAGAGTGGAGCCCTCAGGATGGAATCAGTGCCCTCATAAGAGTCCCCAGAGCTTGTTCCCCACTCTGGCAACTGCCCTGTGAGGACACAGCAAGAAGAAGGCCATCTGCAACCAAAGAGAGCCCTCATCAGCACCCCACGATGCAGGCACCCTGATGCTGCATTTCCAGCCTCCAGAAGCTCACAGAGAAAGGCCTGCTGTGCTCACCTGCCCATCTGTGGTGTTTGGTGCAGCAGCCCGAGCTGTCTAACGTAAGAGCCTGGGACCCAACAGGTCCATCACACGGAAGGCGTCGGTGACATGGTAACAGTGTGAATATGGCGGAAGCCGTTAGGCTCAGCTCCAGTAGGAAGAGCAGATTCTAATCTTTAAATACCAAGTAACTCTAGAGGCTGCAGCCTGACAGGAGCTGTTATGCCAGGGACACACGACTAGACACGCACACCTGAAGAATTTCCCATTGTTCAAGTCATCATCCACTTGGTCAAAACCACACAGCAGGACCTGACAGAGGGCTGGGAAGGTAGGAAATAAAATGAGGACATTGGGAAACACAGATTTTTAGCAGTCTACTTCCTCCCTCGACTCTTGGAGGGCTTAAAATTTGCTATTTGTGGACTTGTTCAAAAGTAATCAGAGTCGCACTAAATTTGGACTACTTGACAAGTTAATAAAAGCGGACATTATATAACATTTCTAATATGTTAACAGTGTATTTTGCAAAACATTGATATATTACTTTAATAAAATATTTGATTAAATGTAGATGTGTTTTAAAATCACACATTTTTAATCAAAAAAGGAAACAGTAATTAGCCTTAATACTTAAATAAGGCACATACGTATAATTTCGTCAAATAAGGACTTTGTGCCAGGATGCAGGGAAGGGACTCAGTGACCTGTGCTGTGTGAATAACTAAATGTTTGCTATTACTGGGAAGTCACTGGTGATTTAATCTCAGACCAATTAAGAGAGAATTTGACCGTCCCTGTTAACCTCATCCTCAAGAACCCCACGCACCACAGATCTCATGTAAGAGTTTCCTACATGTGGGCAGCCACTTCAAGCAACATCTTGAAAAGGTTTTCAGAAACCCAAATCGATCAAATCAATGGCAGCATTTCCCACTAGAAACATATACCATTTTCAAATCTTCCATACAAAGTATACATGCCAGAAACCGTCTATTATTAAAGTATTTTATCAGTATTCCTACAGACAAGAGGCATTTACTGAGCTCCTGAAGCACGTGTTGGGAGCGGTTCTTCACACATGTTAGTTTTCTGGTTTCATCCTCACACACGTTCCTTAAAGTGAGACCTTATTATCCTCACACCCAGTATGGAAACTGAAATCCCAAGTGCTCAAGAGATTGACCAGAATTGAGGCCAGGATGCCCTCTGTCACCTAGAATCACAGACTGGCTTTTTCCACCTGCCTGAGCAAAGGGTCCTAAGCAAAAATTCACTTATTTACTTATTCACTCATTGAACCTCTGTTTTGTATGCCAAAGTTATTTTAGCATAGTTCCAAATAGACTAACAGAGTTGACTTTTTAAACAATACCGAGTCAAACTATATTCACAGGTGCTGAAGGAATTCATGTTCCAAATTGGAACATATTCCAAGCTCTTGCTGTTCTCCCAAAGCTCCTTAGATTTAAAATTACTTGGAATACTAAAATTGGCCAATCTGATGACACTGGTTGTCGAGTTGTGAAATACTCTTCCCTGTGTGTGCACAGTCATCACACAGGTAAGTGTCTGGAGTGTGCTGTGCGAACTTGCAGCTCTGGAGGGAAGGAAGTGGGTAGAGCCGCTTTCACACCTCCACCTCCACAGGTGCTAGGCACAGCCCAGAAGTGGTCTGCCCAACTCATCTCTAGCAGATGTCAACCCCGTAAGCAGAAACTGTAAATGAATAACTCATTCATTCAAAACTCTGCACCAGCTTGCTTCACACAGATCCCTGCGAAGAGTGGGGTTTGGTTAAATTCAGATTAAATAAACAAGGGAAAGGAATTATACATATTTTTAAGTTATTGAGACTTTTAAATTTATTTACTTAAGTTTAAAAGGCCATTTTGCTATACATGACATAAGCATTTAATTTTTGTCAAGTGCACAATGAACTACTCTGGGGTACAGATTATTTCCTGTGAGATGCACCCTTGACTAAATATTTTCAATCCTTTGAATGAAAGTGTCCATATTTTACAGGTGTATGTCAAACACAAAAACCTCACCAGATTTCCTTTCAGGATCTCTGAGAATGCATTCTGCGTTGATGCCAACACTAACGTTTCGCACAAATCTACTCATGCTTAAGTTAGGGTATTGGACATATGGTTTGTGGAAATATTTGATGCATTTGCATGAGACATACAAGTTTTGGAAGAATGGCCATTTTAATCAGGCTGACTAACTGAGATGAGAAGAGGGAGGAGGTACAACCATCTGTTTAACTTCATCTTGAATTTATTTAGCACCTGCAAAAAAATTAGATTTGAGCCACTTCTGAACCAAGGAAGCATACAGAACCTATCTAGGAATGTCCCCTGCGTCCTTCTTCAAGGAAAGGAAAGGTCAAGTTGCAAACACAGTACACATGCACACACACACACACACACACGCACGCACGCACGCAGTCTACCCTTTGAAATCTAAAGCCTGTAGTTCTATAGTTCCTTTGATAACTCTGGGTCTTGATTTTAGGATTCTGAGACAACATTCTCAGATATGCTATATTATCTGCTGATACCGTGTTTCCTGGAAAATAAGACCTAGTCGGACAATCAGCTCTAATGCGTCTTTTGGAGCAAAAATTAATATAAGACTCGGGTTATATTATTATATCATATTACATTACATTACGTTATATTATATTATAACCGGTCTTATAATGTAGTAAAATAAGACCAGACCTTATATTAATTTTTGCTCCAAAAGACGCATTAGAGCTGTTTGTCCGGCTCGGTCTTGTTTTCGGGGAAACACGGTATCGATAAAAGCAAGCAGAAAAAAGGTAGAGTTACCATGTGTAAGAAAGGTAGAGGCTTCTGCACTGAGAGAAGTAGTTATAAAATTTGTCAATTTATAAGCAGTTTACATAATGGTTATAAATGGGCATGTTGTCATCCCTATGAAAGCATCTACCTGAATAATAACATGAATAATAACATGACATGAAAACAGGGATTCGATTCCAAGTCATATGTCAGTGCATACAGAATGCCTACAATTTAGCAGGTACTCAATAAACATCAAATGGATGAACTGAGGACATCTCCCAGTGTTCTGAGGATTTTTAAATGATAAACAGATTTGAAAATAAATGTTTTCTTTACCTATGGAGATTTTCCTAAGGTTTTTGTCGTGTAGTTCTCGAGATAAATTATTTGATAGATTTTCGGAAGTTGAAATTTTTGAAATTTCCTTGCATTCTTGACTAAATACCCTTTGTGACTGTAATTTTTCCTTTCTCATTCTGGGCTTTTATTTGCATTCCCTCTCTCTTTCATTAGTCTTGTTGAAGATTTAATTATTAATAATACTTTTAAAGACTTGGCTTTTGTTTTAGTTCCCTATTTTATTGATTTCTGTCCTTATAATTCCTTTCTTTCTTTCTTTCTTTCTTTCTTTCTTTCTTTCTTTCTTTCTTTCTTTCTTTCTTTCTTTCTTTCTTTCTTTCTTTCTTTCTTTCTTTCTTTCTTTCTTTCTTTCTTTCTTTCTTTCTTTCTTTCTTTCTTTCTTTCTTTCTTTCTTTCTTTCTTTCTTTCTTTCTTTCTTTCTTTCTTTCTTTCTTTCTTTCTTTCTTTCTTTCTTTCTTTCTTTCTTTCTTTCTTTTTTTAATTTTACTCCAATGCCCATTTTTACCCTTGGCTTTTTGAGTTGAAAATTTAGTCTTCTTCTCATTTACAGCTAAATTTATAACTTTCCATCCGAGTATTGCTTAAGCATTGCCCCTCACATTTGGATACGGAATGCTCTTTGTCATTCAATTTCCAGTACTTATCTTAAGATTTCCTTTTTAATCCAAGGGTTGTTTTGATAATATCATTTTTGTTTCTTGTTACACAAAGGTTTTGTTTTTTAACCTTTATTTGTTAATTGGGTCAAACTTGATTGTATTTTTAGTAAACTTAGAATGTTCAGTTATTTTTCTTCTGTAAATGCATCTTAATATGCAGAGTAACCCACTACGTATTTTTGGTAAATGTTTCATATGGGCTGCAGCAATATGAATTTCTATTTTTATAAAGGTATATACAGTACATACATATACACGTGGATGTGCACATACATACACATATATATGTATGTATATATGCACACATATGCATACATGAAACTGCTATATATTGGGTTAATTGTTATCTTATGCCTTTTTTTTTGTATACTTGAGTTGAAATTTCCCAGCAAATGTGTTAAAATCTCTGAATAAAACCCATTTCCCCTAAAATTTTCTCAATGTCTCTTTCTGACATTTTTAGGCTGTATCATTCATAAGCGTTACATCTTCTGATTCATTTTCCAGCATATTGCATCTTCTTGGTCTCTGATGATCATTTTGGACTAAATTGTGTTTCCCTGCAAAATTGCTGCTTCTTTGATCATTTGCTTCATTTTTGCATCATTTATCTGTAGCTGTTTCCATACTGTAATTTTCAACCTTTCTGAAAGTTTGTATATGTCAATTGTAGATTATATATTGTTTGATATTTTTCTCTTAGCCTATATTTTTATTAAATTTGACACCAATATACGAGGCCTGACACTTAAGTTCATGAACTTGCCACCATGCACTTACATTGGCAGCACTGTACAAACAGTTCAATAAGGTTTCATAACCTTGGTATGTCAGTGTCTCAGAAATGAGTTTATGTCCACGTGTGGCGGTGTCTTGCTGAGTGGTGTTCATCGTTGTTGTTGCGTGTTTTTGTGTGCTGTCGTGAGAATGTTTGAGCTTGAATTAGAGCAACGAACACACATTAAATTTCTTGTTAAAACTTGGCAAGAGTGGAAATGAAATCAGGGACATGTTAGTTTAAGTTTATGAGGATAATGCCATGAAGAAAATGGCAGTGTACAAATGGGTGAAACGTTTTTCTGAGGGGAGAGAATGCGTCACTGATGAAGAGAGGTCAGGGTGGCCAGTAATGAGCAGAACTGACAAAAACATTGCAAAAGTTCATAGAATTGTGGGTCAAAATCGATGGCTGACTATGAGACGCATAGCAGACCAAGTAAACATTGATAGAGAAACAGTTAGGAAAATCTTAATGGAAAATCTTAGCATGACAAAGGTGTGTATAAAAATGGTCCCGAAGGAGCTCATCAATGAACAAAAGCAAAGGAGAGTTGAAATTGGCAAGACCTTTTTGAGAGGCGAGATGATATTTTGGGTCATGTTATCACTGGTGATGAAACATGGGTGTACCAATAGGACCCTGAAACAACGCGTCAAAGTGTACAATGGAAGACAACCAATTCTCCATGACCTAAAATGTTCCATCAGTCCAAATCAAGAGTCAAAATGATGTTGCTAAACTTTTTTGGTATCAGAGGGATTATTCGTTATAAATTTGTACCAACTGAATAGTTAACCAAGTTTACTATTTGGAAGTACTGAAAAGGCTGTGTGAAAAAGTTAGACGAAAAATGACCTGAACTTTTCGCTAACAATTCATGGCTCTTGCATCACAACAATGCACCAGCTCATATGGCACTGTCTGTGAGGGAGTTTTTAGCCAGTAAACAAATAACTGTATCAGAACAACTTCCTTACTCACTTGATCTGGCCCCCAATGACTTCTTTCTTTACCTGAAGATAAGGAAATATTGAAAGGAAGACATTTGATGACATTCAGGACATCAAGGGTAATATGACAATAGCTCTGATGTTCATTCCAGAAAAAGAGTTCCAAAATGGCTTTGAAGGGTGGACTAGGTGCTGGTGTAGTCACATAGCTTCCCAAGGGGAGTACTTCAAAGGTGACTGTAGTGATATTCAGCAATGAGGTATGTAGCACTTTTTCTAGGATTATTTCACAAACTTAATTGCTATATCTTGTATGTATTATAATCATAATTACATTAAATTTTATCTTTATCATTTTATTTATAGGAACATTGAACATAATAATTTTCTCATTTCTTTCTTTCTTTTTATTGGGCATAGTAAATTGTCTTATGCCACTTTAAAATTGATAAATTTTGGGGGGAGAGGGGTTATCACTTTGTGAGGGGTGTAAATGTCTATTACATTGTTTTGTACACCTGAAACTAATAAAAAATAAATAAACAGAAAAAAATTGATAAATTTTATGTCAATTATTCTGTGGTTAACACGATCTCATGTCTGTGTTTTTCCATAAGCTAAATTAAAAAAAAAAACAAACAACTCCCTAAGACGTACTTCATATACGTATGGTCCAGGTATGCTCCACCCACAGGTAACAAGAAAACCTTATCCATGAATTTCACCTGCTTCACATTTCCAGTAGTAACCACCATCTTAAACTTGGTGTTTATCATTGTAGTATTTGTACCTAAAATTTTGCCAAATTGGTGTCTACCCCTAAACAATATGTTGCTTCATTTAGATGTTACTGAAGTTTATATAAATGATACACGATTCTATGTAATTTGCTTTTTTGCTTAATGTTATGTGTTTGAGACTCATTTGTGTTGCTACATACACAGGTATTTTATTAATTTTCATTCCTGTATGTATTTACAGTTTAAATAAACCGCAGATTAGTTTACAGTTGCTGAAAAGTGAACATTTGGAGCCTCGTGTTTTTATCCTGTTACCACTGTGAGCAACGCAGCTCTCCACATTTGTGCTCACCACTCTGAGGGCAGTGGTTTCTCTCGGAAATGTCCTGTCGAACTTGCTGTTCTTGCCAATCCGGTCGGAGGAAAACCCGTTTAATTTGTGTTTGTGCTTTGTTGGTTCCTAATGAGAGTGAACATCTTTTCCTGCGTTGTTTGCCGGCATCTGCTTAATGTACATTTCAATAATGTTTCACAGCTATGTACATCCATAGAAGCACCACCGCATTAAGATACAGCACGTCTCCTCTCCCCCAACACGTTTCCACACTCACAAACTGTCTAATGTTCTTTCGACAATGGCCCAAGACAATAATCAATGTAAACTGGTTTGTGTTTTACAGAAATGGAATCAAACATGATGTACCTTTTGGCATCTGGCTTCTGTCACTCAGAATAACAATTGTTTTTCAGTATGTCATCCCTTTTTATTGCTGAGTAGTACAGGCATGCCTCGCCTTTTTGCAGTGGTCTGGAACCAAACCTGCAGTACCTCTGAGGTGCGCCTGCAGCCTCCTCACCTCTCCTACACCACGTTTTGCTCATAGAGTTGAAGAGAGTTGGGTCCTTGCTCTGGATTAGGTTTTAGCTGAGGGAACATTGTGGCCGGTTTGCTCTTCTATCCAGGCCACTAAAACATTCTCCAAAGCAGCATTAAGACTTTTCACTTTCTCACCTTCCATGGGTTCACTGGAGTAGCACTTTTAATTTCCTTCAAGAATTTTTTCCTTTGCACTCACAATGTGGCTGTTTGGTGCAAGAGGCCCAGCTTTCGGCCCATCTCAGCCTTAGACATGCCTTCCACACTAAGCTTAATCATTTCTAGCTTTCGATTTAATGTGGGAAATGTACAACTCTTTCTTTCACGCGAGAACTTAGAGGCCACAATAGGGTTATTAACTGGCCTGATTTCAATATAGTGTCGGAAGGAATAGGGACACCCAAGGAGAGGGAGAGAGGCAGGAATGGCTGGTCGGTGGAACAGCCAGAACACACACAACATTTATCAGTTAAGTTCACTGTCATGTATAGGAGTGTTTCGTGACACCCCAAAATAATTGTAATGGTAACATGCAAGATCACTGATCACAGATAAACATGACAGATATAACGATCATGAAACGGTTTGAAATATTGAGAGAATTACCAACATGCGACACAGAAATGAAGTCAGCAAATGCTGCTGGGAGAACGGCGGTGATAGACGTCACTCAGCGCAGAGGTTGCCACAAATCTTCAATTTGCAAAAAACCCAATTATCTGTGAAGTAAATAAAGTGAAGAGCAATATCCCACGTATGGACACACCACTTTTTGTTCATCCATATGTCGATGAGCATTGGTAGTCTCCAGTTTTTGGCTATTGTAATAAAGACATTATGACGGTAGAGATATAAGTTTTTATGGCCCTATGTTTTCCTCTCTCTTCAGCAAATACCTAAATGTGGAAAGGCTGGGTTGTACGGTAGATGGACATATTTTTAGTACAGCTGAAAGGAAAATCTCTGTTTCTCCATACTCACAGAATATTTCTGTACTCCAAGTGTGGGGGTGTTTTCTCACACCAAGCAATTCTGCAGTTCTCTGCTGGTACTGACAGGGAGTCCTGCAGTCTAACTATCCTGACACAATCAACCTGGAGATAGGGGAAGATCCCACAGGGTAAGGGCTCAGTTGCACAAGACTGCTCCCCACTTCAGATGCCAATGAAAGTCCAGGTTGTCACCTTTGCATCTGACTGACCAACTGGAAGAGATTCAACTTTTAGAAATGGTTGGTGCATGGGTGAGTGAGTGGATCGGTGAAAAAAAAAAAATATAATCTCTATTTCTCCCCTTTAGGTAATCAGTAGTTACAGCCTACATTATCCAATGGCATATATGCCACATGTGAAATTGATCTTGGACTTACAACCCCCATCTACAATGTTCTTAGTGCAGTACTGCCAAAGCATAAGTTCCCTTCAGTGATAAAATAAATGTGACTTAAATGGTTCCAGTTAGTAACCACGTAATGAACCAGACATTTCTTCTGCTTAAACCCCAGACTGGGGGTACATTAAGCACATTTGGGTGTGATTTGAGATTGCCAAGTGGCTGATTAGTGAGTCACTGCCTCAGTGCCTATGTCTTTTTTATGTCAGCTGGGGCCCAAAGTAGCCTTATGTAATATTAAAATATAGTTCAATACATTCAATGCAGACTCCATACTTGAGTGTTTACTCAGGAGATTTTGGTCAAGAAATCTGTATCAAACACCCTTATATATCTATATAAGGAAATGCATGCCTACAGATAAATAATTCCATAGTCCTTGTAAGTTATTACTGCACTGTCTATGTAGATGCAAACAATTCTGAGGAAACCAGAGAGTTTAAAGGCCAGAGTGATTACACAGGGTGTTCCTGGTTACAACATACCCTCTAGAACTTGCTGTATGTTACAAAGTTAGTAACCCAGTTAACAAACTTAGTAGGACTGAACAGCTTACTCATTGGCTCACTGTATTTGGGGAAGATTTAGTAATTTTAAATACCTTGTTGCTAAGCTCATGTCCTCAAGAGTATTTACGCAATGCTAATTACTCATGCAACTTAAAACTGTACCTTCTTTTATACTAAATACCCTTGTATGATTGAATCTGATTGTATGCACTGGGACAGATTTAATCAAAGATTAGGCCTATTCAAATAAAATATAGATTTGCACTTGTTATTATTTTGTTTAAAGGAAAAAGACAGTGTTTTACATGAACGATGGTCGACTTCTGGGTTATGCATTATAACATATTGCAGTAATTCTATGTGTTACATTTTTGTCTAAACAGTCTTCTGAGAGATCATTTCGTGTGTGTGTGTATGATCTGGTAGGTTAAATTCCCTTCATGACAGTTCTTTTTCAAAATTCAAAGATTCAATTAGCTAGTCTTGCCCAGTTATTTTTAGGGTTATTTTAAAATAAATTTATGAAATTCCAAAGGAAATTCATTGAGATTTTGTTTGGAAATACATCAAATTTATAAATTAATATTGAAGGAAATTATATTTTTGTAACATCCATCCTGAAATTTGTTTTATCCCTTATTTACTCAAAACATCCTCTGTAAAATGTTCTGTTTTCAACTAGATGAATTTTCTTCATCTACTTTACTTATACTTCTTGTTAAATTATGCATAATAGAGGAACGCTATGAGCTCAAGGAAAGATGACACAAGGGTTTTGTATTCCGTGTGACCTCTACATCACTACATAAGGACATGGGCTTGGTCCGTATAATCTTTCCACATGTTGTAACGCTTATTTATAAAGAAACCTTCTATGTATGCAGCACAAGTCCATCATCCAGCAGACGGTAGAGCAGAAGATCTCATAAATTTCAGACTGGATATTATCACAATACAATTAATAAAAACAGCATGATCGTCACTAGATAAGGTAGCTGTGCACTAAAATTTTGTTTGAAACTAAAATTCAATAACAAAATGAGCGAGGATTTTCTATAGACACTTTGTATCTTGTATTTCTGAAGAGCAAGTAAACAAAAGGTGACATTGAAGCATTTCACTTTTTACAAAATAAAACACAATGAAAGAATCACTGCCCTAGCACAATACAGCTTTGTTTCTCTAATTTTTTGTGAACTAAAGATTCACTGTCATTCTTCTTCTACCACGCACTCAGGTTAAACGTGGAGGTTAATCTTTCAGAAAAATGAACATCCGGAAATTAACTTGGTGTTTCCTGGGTAAAATATGGAGTTTTATTGAAATAATATTTTAAAGTACAGGCAATTGTAATGGTCAGTTTTGGACTCTCCAGCATTTTCGTCTTCATCATCTCTATGCTATAGGACCAGGTCATGACCAGCCACCTTGTTATCCACTAAGTCTGACCATCCATTCACCTTCCAGAGAGAACACTTAGAATGACAGGTTTGGGTTTTTTCTTTACTACTTTATAAAGCTAGAAATAACACTTTTCCCTAGATTGTGCTACTAAGAGGTTCAGATAAGAGGATCTACAAAACATATAGCAATTTTATGTTCTATGAAGTGAAAAATTATCTATCATTTTTCAGCTTTATGCACAAAGAAGTATCCCAGCCAACATGCTGAAGATTTTATGACACAGTTAAACACTTTAGAGTCGGATGATACGGAATCTCAAGGTAATTCATTTCACTCCAATGCATATTTGTCAAAGAAGCATACATGTCACTACTTTTGTTTACCTCTCACTAGGGAAGAGAAATGGTACAGCCACGCCAGGCCTGCTTGCTTCACCTAACTGCTGCTCACAGGGCCTGGTGCTGGGTGGCTCTGCCCTGTGGGAGGGAGGCAATGAGCAGTAGCAGTGCTGCATCATCTTTAATAAAAACCTACAGAATTCCTGGTCTCACTGAAACATCAGGGTAGCTGGCATTTATTTACTGGACGCTCACAGTGGGCCAGATGCTATCCGAAGCTTGTTTGTAAGATGACCCCAATCAATGTTCACAGTAACCTCATGTGCTAGCGACTGTTACATATGTATTTTTCAGAGAAGAAAAGAAAGGTTTTCTGGAAGTTCATTGGTAAGTACCCAGGTTACGCAGCTGTCATTACAAAGCCAGTGTCACCCCAAGCGGCAGGACCCTGCCACATGGCAGCCCACAGGGAAAGTGTAAAAAGTGACTCCAAAATTCTTTGTCACCTGGCCCATCATGAGGTGCGTTTCTGTCCCCTCACCTTGACTCCGGGCTTTGTGACTGACAACAGGAGACAGCTGAAGTGATGTGGCAGCAGGAAGGAGCTGGGAAGTCACAGCTCAAAGTCAGCCTGGTCACTGTCAGGACTTTGCCTTCATGGCCCCATGGAGCCGCAGCCCAGACACTGGCAGGTGGGGAAACACACGGCCCAGAAGGCGCAAGACGCAGACGGTCCACCCCAGCTTGGGCATGACAGTGAAACCCACAACTGCCTTGATAGGGAACCACTGAAGACGCACGTGCCCCATAGGAGCCATCACCACTGTTGCCCCACACCCCAGCCTACATCTCCTCACGTGCCTTCTCTGACCCCAGTTCTCACCTCTACCTTTCAAAGATGTGCCTTCCTGTGGTCTCCACTCACTGGTGGGGGAGCTGCCCCAAGCTGTCCATTCTAGCAACGGGGTTCCTACCCATCTTTCTGCCCCTCCCCCATCGAATGATCTACTCTGACTCATTCACTCATCTTTTTGGCTTCAATATCTCTTTGAGTACCTACCCTATAAGAGTAGAAGACCAAACTTAAACACAGTAAGGGACCAACTAGGTAACATTTATGGGAGAAGCAACTGGGCACCAGACAATAGGAAGTAATGGGGTCTTTCGTAAGTTTATTTGCAATCCAAAATATTTAGATTCAAATGTATTAAAACACCGTCAAAACAAAACAGGCCTGGAGAAATGGAATTGGAGTAAGGGGCCTCATTTTGACCCATTCGTTGACCTTACAACTCTGGCTCAAATCCATCCCTGGCACTATCAGTGAAGCAACCCTGGTTCTGAAGTCATCATAACGAAAAAAGGAGAGAACCAAATCTGTATCAACAATCACCTTCATATTCGTACCAACCAGAAGAATCCTTTCTGCCTCAAGGTACCTGATGACAGAATAATCTTTAAAATACTTTCATTTGTAGTACTGATATATTGACATGGAAATTATGATTAAAATCATTCAAAGAAACAGTCAGCTGACAGGCAGATGCAGAGGTGTTTATCTGATTTTATTTATTTAAAAATATTGCAGGAGCATTAAAATTTTTGTAAATAAATAAATAACACAAAACAACTATAGCTGGGGACATGCCACTTGCCAATGAGATTTGTTCTTTTTGTGAAAGATCAAACCAAGTTGCCTCCTAAAGCTGATTTTGAAAGTTGACATCAGAAATAATAAGGGACACAAAAATTAAAATTTCCAGTACCCTCAAGATCCCATAAACAATTTAAAAGGCAAATGAAAAGTTGGAGGAAATGTTTTCAACATATATGGCTACAAGGAGCTAGTATTCTTAGAATATAAGTGACTGATATAATTTGAAAAGAAAAAAGTACACACCTCCATAGAATAATGGCAAAGGATATAACAAGTAATTTCGAGAAAGAAAATGCATCTGGCTTTCAAAAAACTATGAAATACCAGATACTGTATTCACCTATCAAATTGTCAAGTATTAAGAATAAGTTACAGTATCCAGTGTTGTCCCAGCCTTATACACTATTGGTGGAAAAACAAATCAATACAACCTTTGCACAAACTAATTTGCTCATTCCTATCAAAAATCTGAAAAATTGTAAATCCTTTAGTCCAATTTTTCCACTTTGAGGGATTTATTGTAATAAAAATCAATATGGATTTACTCAAAATTTAACTTTAAGTATCTTCGTTGTGAATATATGATCAAATATTTGAAAAATCTGATAACAGAAAAGTATATATCATAGTCCCATTTGTGTGAAAAGGATTATTTATATGTATATGGTAAAAAACAAAACACCTGGAAGTATATAAAGCAAAGACGCGATTCCAGAACGGTGGAAGTTTATATTATTTTATTTATTTTTTGTCTGATAGCCTAAGGGGCCTGTTTTTTCTTTAATAATGTGTTATGCCATTAGATGTTTTATTAAATGAAAAAAAAACTGTTTTCATTCCTTTGTTAGTAAAAATTAATACTTCTAGGAAATGAAAGTGATATAATTATTTGGTATGGAAAATTATTCATGATATATTGACTTACACTAAAATGATGCCACTGAAGAACATAAATTCCTATGACTGGAAAGAATACTAAAGTAATAAAAAGTAATAGTCCTCATGTCTAAGTGATGGAATGATGAGAAGTGTTTATTGCTTTCTTTGTTCTTTTCTTCACTGTCTTATTTCTCTACACGAATGTTGATCACTTTCTAGGAAAAGATATTTTAAATCCAGCTCCTGTGCATTTTAGAACTATACTGAATATCTTTCTGATAGTGCTAAAATAAAAGCAGACTATCCCATTATCTAATGTTAAGGGGAAAGAAAATCATCTAAATTTAATCCAAGTATAAGAGACATACAAGAGTAGGAAGAAACACAACAAAATATTAATAGATGCCACCTGTGGATGGTGGTTCTGCAAGTAGTTTTGTTTTCTGTATTTATTTTTTTTCTTTCTGTATTTCCCAAATTTACTACAATGAATACATTATATTTTATAATCAGCAAAAAATTTTAATGTACACCCAAGTAACAGAAAAAGGAAGTTTTCAGTGAGTTGTTCTTATAGTTGGTATGTTTCATATAAACACTAAACAGTGCTATTTGTTGTTGCAGAAGTAATTGAAGTTTTAATAGAATTGTGTGTCAATTGACTTAATACACACTGTGCTTTGTGGTAATCCTACAGAAAACGGTATCGAATGCATTGGTTGACTTAGAGTAGGTATGTCAATATGTTTTTCCCCATTCAGATGTCTGACAAATGCTTTTAAGAGCTCCTCCCTAGATAAATATGAACACGCCAAAATCCATGATGAAATAAAGACGGGGGTGAATTTGCCTGCACAAAGGCAGGGCATTGGGAGATAAGGTTTTCACTCCACCTGCACCAACCAGCCCTTTGGGACAGAGAGCTCCCAGCAGAACAGGAAGTGCAGGAAAGACACGATAAACTGCTGCATTCCCACCTTCCCACCTTGGAATCCTCCAGGATCTCCTTTGCAGAGATGGCAGGTACACTAAAAAGTTATACACATCAGGAAAAGAGAAGGAGCCATCACGCATCACTTCCAATGTACTAAATGGAGCTGGATTAATAACACAGGACTCACACCGAGGCTGCACCCCTGCAGGAGAGGATGGCGCCAGGTTGAGCCAGGAAGCCTTGTCTCTGTGACCAGGAAGTGAGGCCTCTAGGTGAGGATTCACACCTGACATTCTCTCTCCCTAACTGGGGATCTCAGGCAAATTACCCAAGCCCTTCGTACCTCCTTGCTCATTCTCTTTAATGCAGGATAAGGATGACCTCTATTTCATAGGGCAGTTGTGAAGTCCACACAGGGCGGGTGTGTGTCAAATCCAGACTCTGCCATTCTAAGCATCCCAATGAGCTAGTCACCTATCTCACTAACAGTGTCCCTGCTGCACACATAGCTGCACATGCTAAGGCAGCCCACGCCACTGTCTGGACTCCTCCTGGCCCCTAGTAAGTGGGTACTGCTAGGGTAAACGTAGATAACAAATGCGCTTTGGAAACTGTCAACAGCTCCAGCAAGATTTGTCAGAGGACCGAGTTCTATGCGAGACAGTTTTTACTTGAGAACACTATGATATTGTAATCATGTCCCAGCTTGGGTTGATAAGACTCTGGTCTTACGACACTCGCTCCACCCGGCGTGAGTGACGTCACGTGGTTATGGTCGCACTCGAGGCTCCTCACACACTCAGAGCCTCACACACGAGGCGGCGCTGCCGGGCCTGGGCTCCACAGCTCCCTCCACTGATGAAGGCCTCTACATAGAGCAGGACAGACACCTGAGCCCCCAGGGCAACGACCAGTGGTCATCCCCAAAGAGCACTGGTTGTGAGGACCTGAGGGCTGGTGCTCCCGCCTGTCACCACAAGGATGGTTGGTGCTGCAAGAGCGACCCAACTCCTGCGCAGCTGCTGGAGGGAGGGTGACGCCCAGGGACCGTGCGCTCCCCTCCTGTCAGAGCACACCTCCGCAGCCTCTCAGGGAACCACCTCCTCAGAACACTGGTCAGGTGGCCCCTTGGCGTCCCACTCAGAAGCAGGTAGGAGACCTGGGGCCTCCCTGCCAACACACTGCACAGCCCAGATGGGAGGAGAGTCCCAACCTGTGGAGACGGGGTGGGACCCCATACCGGTACCCCAGTTTTTAAGGCCTGCACCTGAGGGACGAGCCCCCGCAAACATCTAGCTTTGAACCACTGGGATGCGTGTCCCAGAGACCAACAGGCACAAGTGGCCTGAGATGCCGAGGACTCACTGTCTGGAGTGACTTCGGTGTCCCTGTGGCTGGCCTAGGAGGGAGCCTCCTGCTGGTCGCAGCGTTGCCTGAGGGGCAGTGTCTGGCCACAGGGGTGGCTGGCTGCTCCAGGTGGGGAACTGGCAAAGGTCTTGGCGTCCACAGTCAGCGCCTCTGGCAGGAGCTCCATCTGCATCTGGCCCTTACACTTGGCCAGGGTTTCGCCTGCACCAGTTTTGTGTCTGAAGCCTGGTTTTTTGCTTGTGCCTGGCTTTGCAGGGGTACCCGGCTTTCCACCTGGGCAGGCTTTGGCATCTGAGGTGGCATTGTTGGCTTTAAACCTGGGCCCAATTTTACATCTGCTTCTGATTTTACGTCTGATGTCGGGTTTAGCGTCTGGTGCCGGGTTTTGCATCTGAGGCCCGGTTTTGCGTCTGATGCCCGCATTTATGTCTGAGGCCGGCTTCATGCCTAGGGCAGGTTTGGGGCCTGAGGAAGCATTGCAGGCTTTACACTTGGGCCTGGTTTTACATCTGCTCCTGATTTTACGTCTGTAGCCGGTTTTACGTTTGGGCCTGATTGTAGGTGTGGGTCTCCGGTTCTGCGGCTACCACCAGTGGTCACCTCTCCATGGCCTGGCTCTGGTAGACAGCGTGGCTGCCACTCGTGGTCTCCCAGGACTGTACGTATTTGGGGCACATTTTAAAGCTCTGCCTAGAGGGCCTGGCTTCCAGTCAGCCTGCACATAGGTGCTGAGAGTCCTCCCCTTTGGGGTACTGACAGGGCTTGGCATACCCCCTGCTCCTGGGAGCCACTGAAAAGAAAGCAGGCTGCTGAGACAACCAGAGTTTTGAGAGCCAGCCAAGAGCTGGGGCACGGTTGAATGATCAGGTCTCCCGCAGGAAACCACTCCTTCAAGACTGGGAGAGGAGCTGTTTCATCAAATGCATAGAAACAAGCAGAATCAGGGAAAATTAAAAACAAACAAACAAAAAAACAACAACAGAGTTGTGCTAAGGTGCCGGAAACACCAGTCATCCCTCATGTCCTATATTTAAGCCCAGACTCAAACAGGCCTAGTGTGGGGACAGAGTCCCAGAGAGCAGTTTCCAGGCTCTCAGCCTCACGTGGAAAGGTGCTGGCTCAGGTAGTAAATGGCCATCAACTGTAATCAGATGGCTGTCCGCTGTGGCTGGGTGGCCACCAGCTGTTACCGGTTAGCCATTAGCCACTAATAGAACTGCCGTGGCTACGCTAGGGCATTGGTTGGTTGGCAGAGAAGCGGACAGGCAGATTGTGGTTCCTGCTTCCTGTGTCTCCAACCCAGTGTCTAGCAAGGCTATAGTGGTATGACTCGCCTATCAATGGCTCCATTGGTCTTCCATTTTGGCTTCAACATATCCTGTGTTCTCATGTGGGGAGCGGGAGCTGAGACCCTGCATGACACCTAGTCACCTGTGCAATCTTCCTGGCCCATGCACATTGTAGACTTCAGAATCTTGCAACACGTGTATACAAAAGTAGCATTTTCTTCATTCCAAAAAGAATTAAGGAGAAAAAAAGGTATATATACGGTAAAGAGTTTCCTCCTAATAAAGTAATTTATATTCCTGTATCACTCCATCCCCTGGACTCTTTTCCTGGGAAGAGAAGGGAGGAGGAAGGCATGCTGGCTGAAACTCCCCTCTAGAAGTGAGCATGGGTAGCCAACACACTACTAGAATTGGTTTTCCGTCTGTGAACCCAGAGACCCAGATCTGGGGCCCCCCAGGAGTTGTGGTGCTCCTTTCTAGGAAAGAGATTCATAGAATATCATTACATTTGAGTTCCAGCTTAGACAAGGTAGTGTGGACCCTTCTCTCCCCACTCACTTCCAACAAGCACAACTATAAAATCTGGAGATAAGCAAGCAACAATCAAAGTGAAGTGTGGGAAGAGAAAGTGTGGGCTGCTAGGAACGCCAGGACTAAGAAAACAACACAGGCAAGTTGTCAACATTCGAAGAGCTAGAGGCCCTCTTTTCCACCTGGAGACCTGGGCATCCTAGGGGCCTTGGCAAGGGGGAATCCCACACAAGCACCAGCCCCAGAAAGCAGCCTCTTTCCCCATCTCCGGGTGCTCCTTCCACCCCGTCAGGGGCTGCAAAACGATTAGTGGGAGCTTCAGAGGCACCACACAAGCCAAGCAGACAAAATGGCTTGAGAATTAAATGGCCATTGGAACCACAGCCCACAAAAGCAGGCCAGGACCTGTCTGTTGAACTAAAACAGGGCAACTGCATGCAAAAATGCACGATCAAAATGGTGCCCATGTAGGCAAATTCCAGGAAGAAATAAAAAATCACCTGTCACACCAAGAACCAGGAAAATCACAACTTACATGAGTAAAGACTGATGCCAACACAGATAGGATTCAAACACTGGAATTATTGACAAGAATTTGAAAATAGACATAAAAGTACTCTAGCAATCAATTACAAATTATCTCAACATGAATGAAAAATAGAAAATTTTAGCAAAGAAATAAACGTTATAGAAAGAACCAAATGGAAATTATAGAACTGAAAAATGCAATAACTGAAATAAAAAACTGACTGGGTGGGCTTAATTAGTAGAGTGTCCTTTTTCATTCAGCCCAAAGCCTTTGGCATAGTCAAGGCCATTGGCAAACTAGATCCATACTCAAGGCCAATCAAAAGTCAGCCTCCGGGAGCCTAAAAAATCATCAGAGACCTATCAGAAAACTCCAGCCTTGTATCTAATAATATAATAAGCACGTGCTCGAGAATCTCCCTCAAACTCCAAGTGCATTTCCCCTTTAAATTTGTGCATTCATTCATTCAATTATATTCATCTCTTATGTTATCAGGACTATGCTAGGCATTGTAAAGACTGCAGTGAGCAAAATGGTCTTTGCACTTGTGGAACTTAGATGTATTTCTTATTCCAAAGTATACCAAAGCTGAGTATGAAAGCTTCGTCACATTTTTCAAACAAAATTTCTTAACATTTAGAAACACAGCTCCTTCTAATCTTCCTATGGGGGGAGGGGGGGGAGTCAGTGACCTGAGACATTACCAGACAGAGTAGAGATATAAATGTGTGCGTGGGAGCAGAAAACACTCTAAACCATTTAGAAAGCAACCTCCCATTGACCAGAAAACTTCTCTCTCATGTTTCCTATATTCCTGGAGTTACCCAATTCCTAAGATTAGTTTCCAACATGAGAGAGGAGGGGTGCAGTGTCTGGGGTCCTGGTGAAAGCAGGAAGTGTAAGTATGTTTGCATTTCTGGGCACATACGCACTTTGGGTGGCTAAACAGCGTCCTATGGTCAAAAATGGACTGATAACTGACCATCTTTTCCTATCTGCTTTATATTTAACCTTATTGTGAGTAACATGGGTGCTATGGTCCTGAGTTGCATTATGCATTTAACCCAGGCACATGAGACCAATGAGCTCTGCCACATTGGTCTTCTGGAACACCCCCTCTTTTCACATCTCATGACAAGAAAGAGGGTTGTGAGGAGTCTTCAAACAGGTCAAAGGTGCCTAGGTGACATCTAAGGAACAGAGATTTCCATGGCCACATCATGGTGTAAAGGCCTCTTCTTTTCTGCCTGGCGGAGCATCTTGAGGTTCGCTTTTTTAGTAGTCTCTCTTTCTCCTTACTGTATTATGGACTATGAACACCTCATACTTGGGAGAGGCTCCCTTTCCTTAGAAAATGAAATCAATTCAGTAACCCAGAGAAAGACAGTAGGCAGCAAGCCACTTAGGCTTATTGGTCTCTCCCTCTTATCCACAGTTTCAGTTACCTACGGTTAACCTCAGTCCAAAAATACTAAATGGAAAATTCCAGAAATGAACAATTCATAAGTTTAAATTATAGGCCATTCTGAGAAGCATGATGAAATCTCTCACCATCCCGCTCAATCCCTGCTCCATTCTGCTCGGGAAGTGAATCATCCCTTTGTCTGGCATTCACGCTGTACATGTTCCCTGAATGTTATTCACTTAGAAGCCGTGTCAGTTATCACAGTGCTTGTGTTCAATCACCCTGATTTTACTTAATAATGGCCCTAAAGCTGTTCACATAACTTTTATTATATTGTTATAATCATTTCATTTTATTATTAGTTATTGTTGTTAATCTTTTACTGTGCCTAATTTATAAAGTAAATTTTCTCATAGGTCTGTCTGTATAGAAAGAAAAAGAAAAAACAGTTTATATAGTGTTCGGTACTATCTGGTTTCAGGCATCCACTGGGGGTCTTGGAACGTATCCCCCTTGGATAAGGAGGAATGACTATAGTCCTTTGTCTCAAATGAGATTGAATCCTGATCTCCAAGAAAACATCAGATTTCAAGGTCAAAACACTAGCTGGCAATGAAAGTGTGTATTTCTAGGGAGTGTCTTCCGGTTGAGTCAGCCTCCCTTTGGAATCAACCACTGTGGTCAAGTATATGGTCGAAGCAATTTGGCTGCTGGGAACGCTGGATCCTGCCCAAATTATATTCCATCTCACCACAATGAGTGAGATTTAATACTTGTGCACACAATCTAATACTGAATTACATAGTTTATTCTGTTGTCCCAAGAACTCATTCCTAATGAAGGGAAGCCAGTGTGTTTGTGTGTGTCTGTGTGTGTGTGTGTGTGTGTGTGTGTAGCAATTTTGTGCTAAATTTTATCAAGTTTGCTAATTATCTCACAAGTCGTATTATCTGTTCCATTAAATTGTGATAACCCCATATCATTCTTTAACATCATTCCCTCCTCAGAGTCTATCACATGGAAAAGCACATGGTAAACACTGAGCAAACACCTGATGAAGGTTGTGGAAGGTGAGCCCTTTTCTCATTGAGAAGTACTTCCCTCAGGGCTCATTATCACCTTTTCACCCAGGACTTTTGAAGCGGGTAAAATGAAGAGATGTATGAGGTGTGATTAAACAATATGGTGAATGTTTAAATAAAATTAAAAAAAAAATTATTACAGTAAAAGACACACTGCCATCCATTAACTCCCTTCAAAGTACTCCCCCTCACTTCAAACACACTTATCCCATCATTCTTGCTACTTTCTGAAGCAGTTCTGCAAGTCCTCTTTTGTGAGTGTCTATTTTGTGCTGTTGTGGCTGCCTCAATGTCCTGAATCATTTTGACTTCGGGGAAGAGCCAGAAGTCACACGGTGCCAGATCCTGTGAATAATGTGGATGAGGACACACTGTAATGTGTTTATTTGACAGAAATTTCTGTACCAGAAGCAATTTGTGACATGGAACATTGTCATGATGGAGGATGATTTACAGCACACTTTGAAACATACCTTCTCTCAACCGTAGCTCACACCCAACTGACTGCACTGAACAAGTTGAAACTTGTCACATAATTTTCCTGAGGTTCGACGTACCGCTTCCCATATTGAAGATCCCTGCCTTTCCATTGGATGGCACTTGGCAGCAGCATTCACCATATTTTGTGATCACAACGGAAAGGCTCTGTGTCACAGACCACTTCTGGTACAGCAATTTCTGTGAAATAGAAACATTATGGTGTGGCCTCATCCATCTTATTTACTGGATCTGGTACCATGTGACTTCTGGCTCTTCCCCAAGGTCAAAATGACCATGAAAGGTAAACGTTTTGAATCGATTCAGGACATCGAGACAGCCATGACAGCACAACTAAAGACACTCACAAAAGAGGAATTCCAGAACTGCTTCAGAAAGTGACAAGAATGATGGGATGAGTGTGTTCAAAGTGAGAGGAAGTATTTTGAGGGGGAGTAATGACAATGTATCTTTTACTGTAATCATTTTTTTTTTTTAATTTAAACATTCACCATATTTCTTGATTACACCTCGCATACTGAAAAGACAGAACAAATTTGGAGAGCAAAGAACAAATTGAGAACAATCTCAAAATTCACTAACTCAATAATGGAATTGTAAAGAGTAAGATGTCAAAAGTAAATGAAGATAAGAAAGAAAGAACGGAGGAGGGAAGGAAGGAGGAGGAAAAATAGGAGGAAGGAAGACAAGAAGGAAGTCTGGGAGTGAGGGAGGGAGGAAGGAAGGCCAAATGAGCAACAAAGTAAAAATTCATATAAAATGATTGTACTTTTTTATCCCAGTAAGTGGCTGGGAATAGTAGACCGTAGATTTAAAAAAAAAAAAAAAAAAAAGGCAGTGTCTTGGATGTGGGCCAGAGAAGAATCACATGAAGTATAGACATTAAGATGTTTTCTAACATGGAGTGGGCACGGGGGTTGCAATGACAGTCTCTGCTTCAGCATTTCCTTAGGAGAAGTTTTGTACAATTGTGTGAGGCCAGGACACACACCAAATAATGGACATAGAACAGTATCTCCCTCTCCCTCCCAAGGAAGAAAAATCTGGAAATGTGTAGTAGTATTGTCACTCACTTGTCTAGACAGAAAGGTTTCAATGTCAGAATCCATCACCATATTCCAAAAGTAAAAGACTGACAAATGCTATACCTTAAAATTTTTTACAACATGTTTTGAAACATAAAGTTATTTGTAGCTACTGTATCCTATTCTTGCTAGGTCATCAGTAATTTCGTCGTTGCAAAATACAAAACAAAAAATTCTATCATTATCTTTACGGTTTTTCTCTGCAAAATTAGATGCTGCTAATCAGTCTCTCTTTTCTGAAACTTTCTACACTCAGTTTCTATTGTATTCATTTTCTCTTGAATTTTATCCTTGTTCTCTGGTATTCCATAGTTTAATTCATTCTCGGAATCCCTTTCCTCTGCCTACCGCTTAAGTGTCAGATTTCCCTGGGTGATCTCCTCCCATGTTTTCCCAGGGTGACCCTGCCTCTGGACTAGACGTGCTAGCTTAGATGTCAATGTATTTTACCTTTTCCTCTCATTTTCTGCATCTTTGTATTTTTCTCAATTAGCTTGCAGGCTAATGTAAATAACTATTTGACGCTGTGAAACTCTACCCCTGATGTCATATGAGAGGTAGGACTTTGGGGAGACGAAAGAGGGTTGAAACAATGACAGTTCCTTGCATAATATCTTTATCAATAATGCTGATTGAATTAACCATGCGCTGGGAGAGCCATAAAGTAGCTTCAGTGAACAGAGAGGAAGGACGATTTGCCCATTCAAGGAACACTGGGAAACATGGATTGGGCATTCACCAGATCTGTGCTAGGTGTTGCTAATACATGATGAATGAGGCTTTGTCCTTGACCTCTAGCACTGAAAATGTAACATTTATTTTATCCTGCCACCCTTTGTCATGTTAAAACAATTCCAGTCTTTGAATAAAGCTCCTCATTAAAGTATGATGCAAAAACATTAAGCTTTACTCCTAAAAATCTTACGATCACTACTCATCTTTATAATCCATCAGAATATTACAAAAGAGTCAGGACATGTGCTCTCTCATTTGCCCTCATTCACAGAAACACACACTCATTCATGATCCACGTGACTGCGAGCGAGCTTCACCCTGCCTTTCTCTTCATATATTTAATGTCCTTTTCCCACTTGTCACTCATTCACTTATTAGAACCAGTATTCTCAGCTGACTACTAGAATTGCATGAACTACAAAATGCTTAACTTGTAAAGAAAAGTCACACGATTTTCCAGAATTCTTCATGACAATTCTTGTCAATTTATTAGTTTTTACTCTAGTTGCATCAGAAACTGGTGATGGGGTGAAAGAGACAGGGCAGCTTGCCTCCTCCCTCTCTCAGAAGCAAGGTTGCTTATGTCAGTCACCACAAAACAGAGCAGGAACACTGAGCAAAAAGACAAGCACTTAAGCAACCAAAGAGTACTGAAATATTAGCTTTAAGTAAGACCTTATACCAGCCTGTTAAAGGTGTTGCTGTGCTCCTCCCAAAAGCAGCCTGTTGCTTAAAAAACTGTTAGAATCAGAAACTCACCTATGAAATATTACAGCATCGCCACTGCTCTCAGCACCATACCCACAGGGAAAAAAAAGTCTCAGGATATCACTCACAAGTGAAAGAAACACCAACATAAAATTGATGAGGAAAATATTTATCTTCAAAGCATAGTAACAATTGGAAACAGTCTAAATGCCCATCGACACTGAGATGATAAAACAGATTAGATGAAATCTGGTCACAATTCCAATGTGTGTGTTGATGGGTTCCCCCACACTAACAAGCAGCTAACTCTCTGACACTATCCAAGTGTCCCGTAATTCAACTCAATTCTGACATGATCTACCTGGTGACAGCTTCAGTCGCACAAGACTGCCCCCATTTCAGAAGCCAGTGCAGGTCCAGGGTGTCACCTGTGCTTCTGACTGACTGGCTATAGATTGGAGGTTCCCAAAACCCCCTTTCTTGGGGTCAATTAATTTGCTCACACGACTCAGAGAAATATTTTACTTACTGGAGTACTTGCTTATTATACAAGGATACAACTTAAGAGCAGCCAGATGGAAGAGAGGCACAGGGCAAGGGATGTGGGAAAGGGGTGGGGAGCTTCCATGCCCTCTCTCAGGTGAGCCACTCTCCTGGGAGTCTCTACATGTTTCCCAACCCCGGGGCTCTCTAAACCCTGTCCCTTTGAGTTTTCATGGATGTTTCATTGAACAGGCATGATTGATTAAACCACTGGCCACTGGCAACTGATTCAACCGCCATCCTCTCTCCCCTCTCTAGAGGTCAGGAGGTGGGACAGAAAATTCCAATCCTCTGATCACAAGGTTGGCTCCACTGGTGACCACCCCCATCCTCAGGTGCTTTCTGAAAGTCACCTCATTCCCATAACAAAGACACCTTTATCGCTCTCATTACTTAGGAAATTCCAAGGGTTTCAGGAGCTCTGTGCCAGAAAAGAGGACAAAGACTAAATATGTATTTGTTCTTATAAATCACAATATCACAATATCCATTCAGTAGCGGAACATGTCAGTCCTAAAAGAGAGTCTTGGAGACTCATAGCCATTGATTTGAAAAGATGTTCATGATATTTTATCAGAAAGAGTCAGATTCCATACCCACTTATCTTATTAAATAAAACAAAATTCTGTTGTAAAACCATGAGGAAAAAGAGAAAGAAAGGGGGGGGTGAAAACTGTAGAATCTATAAATATGGTTAATGCTGGATGGTGAGTTGTTTTCTGTTTCTCCCCTTACTGTTTCCACTGTCATATATATATATATATATATATATATATATATATATATATATATATATATATATATATAGTGTAACTCGTTAATACATATATAGTATAACTAGTTAAAACATCTATAATTTACAAAATGAAATGCAGAGGCATTGAGGGCGGGGGCCCAGGTCCCACTCCTGGTTCTGCTGCCAGGACATTTGGGAAGGCCATTTAGCCACCTGAACCTGAGCCTCCACCTTAAA
Source organism: Rhinolophus sinicus (assembly GCF_057876585.1). Taxonomy (NCBI): domain Eukaryota; kingdom Metazoa; phylum Chordata; class Mammalia; order Chiroptera; family Rhinolophidae; genus Rhinolophus; species Rhinolophus sinicus. Next base: position 103,338,407 of record NC_142501.1, read on the forward strand.
AAGGAAGAGGCTTTTAAGTTCGCCAATGACTGTAAAATTCGGATTGATAGATTTCTTATACCTCTGTATTTCACTATATTATCTGTCTACACAATACACACTATCCAAACACATTGGCAAATGCTGAGATGCACCTTAAACAGTAGAGCCAAGGTGACCACTGTTTCTGCCAGGTCATAGCACAGTTGACAGCTTCTGATGGCCCAGGGTTCCCTATGTGCCCTCCATGTACAGAGGCCACATGAAACCACTCTTGTGATATTATGCTATTCATCTGGAATCTCTCAGTCCTCACTGAATTGGACTTAAAATAAAAGGAGATATTTTTATTTGGGCATGGATGCCTTTTTTCCCCCCGGTAAGGGACTTCTGATGACTGTCAACTCCTGACAATATTTGCAGTAAAAAGGCACAGTTGACTCTCAGTATGGTCTAAAAACCCTAATGTGACCCACCGGGTGAATACAGCACCAGTTACACAGGCAGAGAAACGCAGTCAAACTCATGGAGTTGCAGGGGCATGTGGCATAGATGGAAGATTTTCTTGCTGAGGCGGAGGCATGGGTGCCAGAGTCTGCAGGCCAGTAGTGGGGACCTGGCTCCCAGCTTCTCTGCTGAGGGCATGCCCTGAGAACAGCAGTCAGGATCTGCCTTTGAATTTCTTGACGGTGAAGCCTGATCAAGCAGGCAAAGGGGATGCTCTGTTTCTCAAGCTGGAGGGTGGCAGGGTGAAAGGGGCACTCAGGGAAGCCCGCCTGGCTTGGGTGGGCAGGATGAATGATGCAGAGAGTGCTGGCGAGGACTCAGTCAGGAGGCCATGGCAGTGAGCTGGCCATTAAGGCCTGAGCACAGGGTGAGGTTGCCATTCTAGGCAGAATGACTCACCAGCACCCCTGCGTGCACTGCTTGGGTGGCGTCCAAAGGCATGTTCTGACCCCCAGGGGACAAAAGGGATACTTTATTTTACCCTCGAAATTCCCCTCATTTTTGCTTCCCTTATCATTTTTCACTGTGTGGAGGAGGAAGAAACCTTACCTTTCAAGGTTCTTCCCTCTGATGTAATTTGCTCTACATAAGACAGATTAATAAGAGAAAAAGACCACATTTTATTACATACATACACATGGGAACCCCACATACAGGAGAGTCAGGGGTTCTGAGACAGAAGGGAAAAGGAGGTACACGTGACACTCTGAGCTAGGGATGAGGTGAGGCCCTGGGGCTCCCGAGGGGAAGGTCATGCAGGAGGATAAGAAGAGCAGACGTTCAGTGATTAGAAGTTTGCCCTGCCCTATAGCCAGGTCATAAAAAGTTATAACTCGTATTATGGGCAAGGCCCCTAATTTAAATTCTTTAAGGGAGTTTCTCATGAACCCACGGGTCTCAATTGCCTTCAGCTCAAAATAATCCATATGCGGAAGTGGCAGGTCTTGTGGAGGCCCGTTCTCAACCTCTTCTATTGACATCCCCACTGGGGAGGGTGTTGGGTGATGCCCAGGCTCTCAGGGCATGGAGCATTACCATGGTACCCTGGACACTCTCCTTGGTTGCTGACACTGCTCTTTCACTATGAGAAACCATAGAGGAAGGACGACTGAGCAAAGATGGGAAGAAAATGGGAGGAAAGTAAGTGTTCACCAGCTAGGAATATGATTTGAGTCGAGTCTGATTTTCAGGAGTGACACTTGATTCTATAAGCTCAAAACTCTTTTACGTTTACTCTGGGGGAGAAATCAAAAGCATTCTATTTGAACGAGAACCCTGGTAATCCATGGAAACAGGCGTTCCTAACGAGGCGGAGCCAGTCTGCAAACCCTGACAAATAAGCAGCATGCACGTCAGGGAGCAATGAGAACAGGATCTCTTCCTGGGTATTGTTCCGTGGGACTGGGTTACAGTTTCACAATCTCTGTGTCTCATTATTAGCACAATGTTCTACATTTATACACCCTAGTAAATATTTTTGCAAGATAATATTTAATGATAAAGATATTTTGCTCACTAGCTTTTTCCCCTGCCAACAACTGGAAGTTGACCTCTAACTTGCCCAAAGCTGAACAAACAGTGGTGGTGGATGTTTGCATCTGTCACTTGTAAAACGCCTTCCTTTTTAAAATCTGGAATGAAAGAACATTTCCTCAAACCCCACCCCTGCCCCCAAAGTGTACCAAAACGAAACCTTCTTGTCATTATTCTTTTTCCTTCCTTTTTTTCTCCCTTCCTTTTTTGAAACGCTCCTCAGAGCAGCAGAAAGCCAAGCCGTTTCTGGAAAGCGGTGTAATTGGCAAAGATGAATAAAATGCCATGTGTAATAGTTCTTCTCCCTACTTGCACAAATGAAGACGAGCTTCATGACCACGTAGAATTATGCCACCATAAAGGATTTGAATTTTCAAACTTTCTTCCCTAACTCATGTAATTTCCTCCCCTAGAAACGTCTATGGAAGTGATGCTATTGTTATCAGAGAGTGGGCCCTCCTCGGCCCGGTGTCCAGGTTCTTGGTGTCTTGAGCAAAGAACTGAACGAGATACCGAGGTAAAGGAGTGAAAAAGCAGTTTGTTAGAAGAGAGTGGCTCAAGGGCCCAAGGCGGCATTACTAGGAGAAACAGTACACTCCAAAGGGCTTGGAGCGGCTGAGCAACAGAGGAGGCTCAAAAGGCTCAACGGGCCAAAGGCCGGGCTCAAAAAGGGCTGACTGCTGAGGACTTGGAGCTTTTAGCCTGTTTTCTCTAGAATGGGCTATTCCTTTCCAGGTGTGGGACCACTTGATTGACACCTGTGATTGACGAGAGGCTATTACCTCAACTTTTTAGACTGTGCAGGTGTGAGTGGCCAGTTTGATCTAGTTGGGCATCTTGTACCCATTTGTTTACAATGAAAAGCGGAAGTTTTGGACAGAGAGGGGTGGTCCTTTGGTGGTAATGCAGAGACCCGATGCCTGTCTCTAACTGCCTGCCTTGTTTTTCCCTTGAGACGTGATCCCCATAAAATCTCCATGGGAAGTTGAGGGACAGGAGGTTTGTTTTTCTGTATCTGCTTCCTGCTGGGCAGGGGCGTAGAGCTGTCCCTACCTATTGGGGGATTCATGGAACTCTCGCCCTATCTGATCTTAGAGGAAGGGGTCCTGAGATTCGCCTGGAAGACCGTGTTGGCTTCTTTAGTTGCAACTGGCAATCTTGCTGGGGTATCCTCTGTATCCCCAAGGCCCCTGAATGAGGAAAAATAGATTTTAATTAATAAATCCGTTAGCTCTATAGGGCCTGTGGCCATTCAACCAGTCATTTAGGTGGTAGCAATTGTCTAGGAGTTAGGCCCAGCACGGGTTGGAAAGAGCATCAACAAGTATGCTGGTCTGGGGGGTCCGGAATGGCTTGGGGGTGTTGGGAAGTCACAGGCTGTTAAGTAGTTATCTGCAGCAGGGGTGAGAGACATTCTGTGATTCAGGTTGGGAACAAACTTCAGTCTAGGACTCAGAAACTGATTAGAGGAGTAATCAAAGCCAGGGGCTAAGACGCTAAGAAACTAGGGAAAAGGAGACTTAAATTTTCTATGGTGAGAGGGTTCCCATATCACTAGGATATGTGAATATTTCTGTGCTGTGCTGAATGGCGTGGAAAAAGCCCACCTGTCACCATCAGGCAGTTACCGGGTATAAACAGCATTCACCTGGGAGGCAGGACACCTCAGATATCATCATGATTTGGTCACAGCTTTGCTAAGTCACTTCCTTTCTCCAGGCCTCAGTTCCCTTTCTGGATAATGAGGAGCCCGGAATGACACTGTTTTGACATTTGCAGGTTTTATGAAACATAGTAGGGAGCAATTGTCAGTAGACATTTTACAGCCGACCCAGCTTCTATAGATCGAGAACCTTCAGGCTCGTTCTAAGATTTGTGGTTCTGTCCTCATGCGATATTGACCTTATGCGGAAAAAAAAGTGTGAAGCAAAAAAGACAACATAGAATCAAAGTAGAGGAGGCACTTTGTGACGGGGGCAGCCGCCCTCTGCTGAGTGTTCAGTGCTATGGAAAGAACCTGTGAGGGGCATGTGGCCGTCCCTGAAGCAGGCGGCTGTGTCCTGAACATGGCGGCGAGGCCCCAGGGAGCAGTGTCATAGCTGTGACTCAGCCAGCGCCATCAGCTGTGGGAGCACTTGTGGCAGGTTTCATTCTATTTATGGGGATTGGACTGTAAAGGTGGGATGTAAATTCAAGTCCATATGCTGTGGAGAAAGACATTTCCCAAAGTGGCCCGATGGCTATTTTTAAAGCCACAGCTAATAATTTATTGTCTGACACCCTGGGGCTTGCCTGGGTCTAAAAATAGTTGTTCCTGAGCTTTTGGACAACACTTGAGCACAGCGTAGTTCACTGGAGTAAAACCTGGACCATCAGGAGGTACACAACCAAATCAAATCCAGCCGCCAAGATTTGATTTATGAAAAGATGAATGTGACTGTTGCTTTCCCATTAATTAAATTTGTAAAGATATTTTAACAATAGAAATAATACGATAGTCAACCGGATATATCCTTTGGGGTTAAGAATGAGTCTAAAATTGTATTACATCACCTCTTTAGTAGCAATTTCACGACATCAGAGAAACAATTAAAGCAAATGGCCCACTTAGGGCTGACGGTTGACCCGCAGCCCAGCTGGCAGCACGTAGGTGGGGTCAGGATCCCCCAGGAAAGGGGGACCAGCTCAGCCACAGGCAGCTCTTCAAGTATGGGCTTATTGGGGGGCTGGGAACCTCACACAGATCAAATTAATGCTAGAGGAAACACAAAGGCTGCCCTTTCTTTCTCCCCACTCATAGTGGCCCTTGTCCAAAATCTGAAAACAACTCTGTCCAAGTCCTTTTTCTGATAGGTGATATTTATTTAACAAAGGAACTGAAATTTCTTTGTGTGTTTCGACTTAAATGTTTAAGGACTATTGGATTTACATACATATGCTGAGAATTTCCTATGATTACTTAAATACTGGGAGAGGTATGTCAGATAGGGGAATTGAAGCCATTTGTTTGTTTGTTTGTTACCTTTGCTATTCTGCTTCCTTCTGGCCATGTACTACTTACATGATTGTGCTTCTCTACCTATCTATCTATCTATCTATCTATCTATCTATCTATCTATCTATCTATCTATCTATCTATCTATATCTATCCATCCATCCATCCATCTAGGTGTCTAGCTATCTATCTATCCATCTGTGTATCGAGTTACCCTGTAGCTTTCCATCTACCTGTCTTGGGATGGAAGAATTAAACAGGGAGTTTTCAAGTTTCAAGTAAATTGCTTCATTCACATTTCTACTAATATATTTAAAATTCTCAGCTAACTGGAAGAGAGTATTTAGCCTAAACATGCAGTCAGTGTTTGGTGGTTTTGGCAAGATATTGAAAGGGGTTGGTGGTTGGGTGGGGGGTGGAGGGGTGAGGGGAGAGAGAGAGACCACGACGGTTTAATTGACACAGATAGGTTTTCTTTATTCCTAAACATAAGTGAGAATGCTTTCTATGCATCTATTATTTTTCTGCTTCAAACTGAGTTGAGATTACAGATAAATATAGAAATCACATTTGAACATGGGAAATGGTTTCTAACAAAGAAAACACATTCCTCCCCCTTTCTCTCACACAGGGACCTCCTACCCACAGCTCAGGGTGAGTCAGAGGCTGGCTGGGAGCACGTGTTGCAGGCACCAGTGCCCTGGAAGGTGGGGGGGGGCTGTCTGCAAGAGTGGGGGCCACAGGCTGGCGTGGCCTGTTTTGCTTCGTTGTTTGAAGTCTAATTCATGGAGTTGAGTCTCTTTCAATATCTGGGATCAGTCATAACAACCAAGCTATGGAGGGGGAATTCATGGGGTGCCAGTGTAGTTCCAAGCAACTCAGTTTATTTTCATTCAAACAGAGAAAAATGGAGAAACAAACTAGACTTGTATTATCAGATTGTATTGGAGCAAAGAATATGATACCATATTGTTTGAATTTGTTAGAAAACCCTGAAAAAATCAAACATTGAATCTAAGCTAGGTACCAATTGCTTTATTAGGTTTATCCTAAGGCTACAAATATCATATTTTACTGTATAAACACCATGTGGGTGACTAAGGAAAAATATGGACTGTGAGTTGTATAATATTTAAAATAGTTTTGAGTGGTACAGCTTGAAAAGATACGACAGTAATCAGCTATCATTGTAGAGGAAGACATCTGGTATGGATTCTTTTATACAAGTTTTCCACTGAGGTATATTCCAGTGGCATTACTCCTTGATTTTATTAATCAGTAGTAAATTTGGTGCAGAATGTTAAGTGAATTGTAGGAGATATTTTAGAATACATTTTCCCCATTTATTTTGCTCATTGTCTTTTCCATAAAAATAAATGTTTTCCATTCTAAGAAACAATGTATGTAATAGTAGGACTTTATCCTCATTTACAAATAACACAAAATATCTTACTGCAGACTAGTTCTCATTTTAAAAGATTTTAGAAATCTTAGGAATATGTAAGTCTTTTAGAAATATGTCTAATTGTATGTGATGAGACCTAATCATCCTCTTTAATTCAATCTCATCTTTTTAACCTTAGTATGAATACAGCCCCATCTAACAAAACAAAATAACACAACCGGAGCACATAGGCTGCACTTACGTGTCAGAAATTTGAGTCTGCAGCTTTCTCAAGAGTATAACAATGTGGTCTTAGACATACAGAGACAGGAATCAGCCCCAAAAGCTGTATACTGTAAGACAGGCTGTGGCAGAGAAATCCCTGGGACTCTGTGTCATATAGGAACCAGGGCTGGAGGTGACAGAGAAATTGTGGCAGAACAGGAACAGGTACCTGGAGACCTAGAGAAATTCCTGTCATCCCAGGGCCTTAGAAAGGCCGGGGACCGGGGGGGGGGGGGAGTGCTCTGTTCCCCAAGGGACCGCCTGTTGTCAGCTCAGTACCTCCTCTGGGTGGCCAGCCGCTGGCCAGCGCTCTAAGCAGGACCGTCTGCCACCTCACACAGTGGCGAGGCCTGGTTTTGTCATCCTCTCATACTGCCCTCGTGTCATTGACCCGGACGGTCTCGTCACAGGTGGTCTGCATAACCCAAGCCATTTTGAGGAATCAAGAAAATCATTTTGCTATTTTAAAGTCAATTTCTTGGGAGGATTTTCTTCCAGATATTTCTAAGGAAGAAGGCTGCTGATACATTCCAGGGACGACTGGCAAGCCCACAATAATGCTCAGAATTTTGTTTCCAAAGAAAAGAAGAAGAAAATCTAATCGGAAGGAAGTTAGAAGATGTAGAACAAAATGTCATGCAGGGTTACCAGCTCTGACCTTTGATGGGCAGGATCCTGAAAAAGAGGGCATAGGTGTCTGACCTGGAGCCTGACAGGGCGTTGCAGAAGCTCTTGCACAGTCTCGGAAGTAGAAAGAACACTTGCTGAGACCTGAGAAGGCTGCTCAGCCAAATGGTGGTGGGGAGTGAAGACGAAAAACAGGCTGCTTGGGATGTTTGCCACCAACACGTTTCATGTGTCAGACAAAGAAACGGGATCTCAAGAACAAGACTATCTTAAAACGCCCACCAGCTGGGGTGATTTGGGCCCTTCCTCTGGCTACCCCACCATGGGTCCCTGGGCAGCGTCTGCAGACATTTCATTTGTCACCTCTGGGGGTGGGGGTACTATTGGCATCGAGTGGGTTGGGGCAGGGATGGGGCTGCACATGTCCCAGCCACAGGACAGCCCCCAGCACAGAGAATTTTCTGGGCTGAAATGTCAATAACGTCGAGGTTGAGAAAACATAGTCTCAACTATTCGGAAGGAAATGGGTCTGATATCTTAAATTTACTTATAGTTTTTTGTGTATATATAAGAAACATATAATAATTATTATGTATGCATAATATATAATTATATATAAGTTATATTTGTATATAATATGTGAATATATACATAAATTTATATTTATATTTTATATATTTTATATAATCATGTATAAGTCTGTACAGCTTATACATGTATAAGTTTATACGTACATACACATAAAAAGGAAAGGCAATATGGGATTAAAAGCTAAATGTGTTGATTTGCAGGGAAAGACAGTAGCAATGCCATCAGCGTGTCTGGCTCCTTAGGGCCTCAGACACCCCGCTAAGCCTCGGTTTCCTCATCTGTAACAGAGTGATAAAAATATAATATCTACTTCACAGTTTCCTAGAGTGTTAAATAATATAAAACACTCATCTTAGTGTTTTGTGCATAATAAACCCTGAATATTTGCTATTATTTTGCAGTTTTTAGCATTGTACCTGGGTTATCACATGGAAATGAACCTAAACTTGGAGTGGTTCACAAAAATAATATATTAACATGGGAGCTTTTGGGTTGATTAAAATAAAATAAAATAGTAAAATAAAATAAATCCTCAACAGGAGTTCTAGCTTTAAGCCCTCATCAGACTGCAGAGTGAGCCAAGTTGGTGTCTGCTGACAGAATCCCAGCTGGAGGAGGGGGGAGGTCAGGGCATCCTGTACCGCGTGGAACAGACCACTCTGTCACATGGTAACAGGCTCGTATCTTCGGGGTGACCTGTGACCCGGCTGAATGAATGACCGGGAAACGTGTGCTCACCATTGAGTCACATTTCCGAGTTCATGTTCACCATGCAGTAAGTCACTTCTCAAGCACGTCCAAGGACAGGGTACTTACCTGCATGAGAAGTCTGATTTCTCACCAGTCCTCCCAGCAGAGTTTGACATTTTTAAAATGGTCTTGCCAAGCTTTCTGGGCTGTGACTTATGCAAGATGTTCTGAGAACCAAACTAATTGTCCTGCCGGTTGAGGTATTGGCTGTGTTATCAGGTGGCATCTTCCTGCCAACAGAAGGAAAAGGATGCCCAAGGAGTGACACACCTTCCAGTCACCATCTGTCTGGAACAGGACCTACTGTAGTTGACTTAGCTGAGCTTTGCCCAACCTGCGCCATGTGAGCTCAGATACCTGGCTGCCAGATGACTCAGTGGTGCCACCGTCGAATGTTCACCTGGAGGGGGGTACAGTGTCTGATGTGTGACAAGGGTTGTTTCTCTGTGTTCACTGTTGTGGAAAAACTCAGGAATATATGTGTTTTCCCTAGGACCCTAGAAGACTTTCCTCAGGATGCTCCCAAACCAGCAGCCACGTGATGCTGTCACTAACTGAACAGAAATGACACGTCTCTCACAGAGGTCCCCGTCTGCTGATGGAGCTGAAGTCACAGGTCACACAGTGAAACTGAGTTTGGAAGCCCCTCCAGAGAGCCTCCAATACCTGGCCACTGAGGTCCTTCAGGTTCTGTTCACTGGGCAACCTTGAAGTGCTGGTCTTTCGATATACAGACGGACAGATGGATGGACAGGCTGACTCAGGCTCCAGTCGCAGGGCCCCCACCTGAGGCTCTTGTCAACAACTCTCCAGGGTCTGGAACAAGGCACCGTATAGAACAGCCACATTTCTTGTGGTAGCAATGGTCCTGCAGACTCCTGGAATTTTGTTTCTAAAATGCCAATTCTGTCTTTGGGAAGGCACGTACCGAAGGGAAACGATGACCTCAGGGTTTTATAAAGGAGCATGTTATGTTGTGTGGGGTTTCCACGTCCGTAGCGGAACAGAGGTTCCGTGGAACAGCAGAGCGGGACTCCCCAGCAAAGAATTAAAATCGAATTAGACAAGAGTGACACAGCACATCCTGCGTGCTGCCTGGGGGCCTCGCCTGTTTTCTTACCAGTGGGCGTCATTTTCCTGAAAGGGACTGTCCTGGGTCAGGAGCCCTGCAGCCTGTGTCTTAGCGTCTGCCTCGAGAAAGTCCCATTCTGCACAGAATAGGATGCATCCATCTTCTTCTTTTTTCCCTCTATTATGAAGTGGAAATCCCAGATCGAGTGAACATCTTTTTTTTCTATGAGAGAGATCTCCCCTAAAAAGAAGAACAGTTCTCTAACATCTTGTGTGAATAAAAGAACAGCACTGATAGAGGGACAGATGTCACATCCTGCAGGGAGCCACACATCTTCCCGCAGGTGGTTCAACTCTGCCAGCAGTCCCTGAAGGTGGGGGAGGGGCCGGCCGGCTGGGCACCCTGTCAGGTCTCTGGGTCTGGCAGAGCTCCCTGGTCCTGGTCCTGTCCCCAACACTTCCTCCATCACAGCAGAGCTATTCCCAACAGCAAGGCATTGTCAGGAAATAGGGGACCAAGTTGGTCACCCCGGGAGGATGATTAAAGAGAAACCTGCTCCTCGTCACTTGGTTCTGCGTTTACTAGAGCTGTTGTCTTCATTTCTGTCAATGGTGTTATTGCGTGTATTCTCTGGAAACTGAAGCAAACGGGCCATGTAGGAAATCCGATAAACAGGTCAAAGGGGATAAACAGAGAACGCCATGTCTTGTAGTGGCGTCGGCGAGGACGACCAGCTCCGCTGGCCCTCACTGGCTTGAGCTGTGGGATTACCTGGCCAGCTCGCCGGGCGTGACCCTGAGACAGGTGTCGTGTCAGCACCAGTGTCTGTCCTCCCTGCACAGCTCCCCACAGCTTCTGGGCGGTGGAAATGGCAGAAATGGACAGTCCCTCGTGAGCAGGGGGCTTCAGGCCACCTTCCTTCCTTCTCTGCCACTCAGTCTCTTTATGTGTCAACTGTGAATAAAAGTGTCTGTGTCCAAGAAGACTTCCATATGGGATAAGTTTGATTTTCTTTCCATCCCTGGATTTACCTTTATATTGCAGAGTGACAAACATTTCTAAAGCACCTATTTTGTCATCTTGTTTTCCTGCTCAAAACCATCCAGGCCCCAGATGGGATTGGGAAGCAAAGGAGACAGTCCGTGTAAATATGGTTTCCTCCTGCCCCCCACCCCTCACTCTTCCTGGAGCTGTGGAGTTCTGTGTCTCACTCCTGCCATCTGAGGAAGAGAAGGTGCCGGGCCGCCATGCACCCCTGTTCCTTCTGCAGCCCTTTCCCCAGGCATCAGGTGCAGGACTCATGGTTTGTAGATGCACATGTCAGGCAGAACACACCTCAGTGCCTGGGTGAAAGAGCTGACATTCAAGAATTTTCCTCCTGATTCCTCTCCAAATGAGATAATTAAGACAATGGGTCAGTTAAAAAAAAAACAAACTAATAACAGGGGCTTTTGTTTTCTTTTCTAAATATGTTCTAGATCATTCTCGGAGTGATAACAGTGGTCACAGGCACTTTGGACAAGGCCAGGGGCTGTGGGCAGTCCTGCCAAGACATATGACCAGCAGCCGGGATGGGGCACGACGTGATTTCTGTGTCTCCACCTCTGAGCTCACAGCACTTTTCCAAAAACAGGTGTATGCTTAACCACAAAATCCAGCCTTGATTGCTAGCATTAAGGATTCTCCTGAAGGCTGGCAATGTGGGTTTCTTCCTTTTCAAAGTGCGCTAAGTATCCACATTTGCTTCTTTGCTTTGGGCGCATGTTTAGCAGTCAGGATTCTTGGGATGAAGAGAAATTAAATTTTTAATCTCTGAGCCAAAGGCCTCGGGTAACTTTCGAGTTCCCCTGAATCTTCTGATTTTCACTCTGGGGTTCAAAACCACAGGTCCATGTGCAGTGGAAATGGCATTTTCTGCCGTTCACAACTTCTGCATTTAGTGCCAAGTTTTTGGTTACGTGGGTAGCTGTGGGAATGGGCACAGACCTTCTCTCCACCTGTCCCAGTGTTAGAGGGCTTGCCTGTCCCTTGGGAAGAGCTTCCTCCAAAGGAACTGGAGTCCCCCATCCAGGTAGAAGCTGAGGGCAAGGCCTTGCTCCTCAGAGTGCCAATCCAAACCACCCAGAAACACCGAGAAGCTGGTCTTGGTGATATGCTTCATGCAGGAAATGAAAGACGGAACCAATGCTTTCAACCACGTTAGAGCAGAACTGAAAGTCTGCAAATAAAAACTGCAGATCCTTAATCACAACTTTCCCTCTGCACAGGCTGCATCAAAACACGCCATTCTGTTAGAGACCTGCCTTTTTTTTTGGCAAAACCTCTTGAGTCATCTTGGTTTCTGTCTCTTGATTTAGATTTGACTCCAAGAGCAGTGAAATACTGATGGGACCACATTGTCCTGTTCTGCACGTAGAGCACTAGGAATACATTTCTCCCCCAAAGAGCCTGATCTGGGGCCTTGCCACTGGACCCGACTAAGTGTACTCAGCTTGGTCTCTCCTAGCATATTGGAGAAAGCAGAGCGGTACCTCCTACCCTAACCTTTTGTTTCATTTTTGGGCCAAACATTTTGGGGCTTTCTGAATAAGTATATCGAGATATGGCCATCGTTGTCTCTGTGGAAAGGAATGTTAGGTAGAACAGTAAATTGGACCAACAAAATATGTTGGGTGGATTTATTAAAAATTGAAGACTAAATGGGCTGCACAGAAGATTGTTAAGCCACGGTCATCTCCACCCGAGCTGGGAAAGTCTCTCCTCCATTTGGGTCTTGCTTCTGACTCGCTGGGTCCGCACTTACAACACAGAAGACATGCACACCAACGGCTGCTGCAGCTCCTTGGAGCCTAGCTTTGGATCCATACTCAAATGGGTATGTTTTTCTGCTCTTTGGGAAAAAGGAAACTGACCATTACCAGACTTCAGAATATCTTTCATGCTAATAATTGAGCTCGGGCTCTTTCGGAGTTACGCTGGGTTCCAGCATTAGTTCTTGGGAACCATTTGGAGAGTTCATACCTACAACTTACATGCAACCTTCCCACTGACCTGCTCATTGGAACTGACCATTGAGCCAACATTTTTTTGTTGTTGTTCAGAGCACAGCAAGGAGAGGGACTTCAAATGAGAAGAAACTTGCAAACCCAGGCTCTGGTACTATGAGCACACCATGTCACATACTATCATGCCAATATACTTAAATGAGCATGCATTACTTATTGGACCTGAACCTACTTATGCAATACTACCTTTAAATGTGTTTGTAGATTTTATTGTTTTTAGTGGGAAGTACTTGAATGCAAGTGCATTCCTTTAAGCCTATAAGTGTCACTCATGCCTCAGCAGAAGCACGTGTGGCAGGCGGACGGATTGAAGCCTGAGAATTTTTAGGCACATCACAAACTGAAAAATAAGGGTAACAATAGTTTCTTCATTGCAGTAACTATGAGGATAAAATAACTCTTGTGAATGCTATGGAAACAAATATAAAATTACCCAAAAACCAAGTTATTCTGAAAATAAATTATTTTCAGAATACCCACCTCCTAAACAGTCTTTCCCAACCATTCCTTTCTTTGCCCTAGAAAAATCAAATCCATACATTTAAAAGGAAAGAGATTTAATAGTTGCCAAATGCGTGTTTCATATAATTCCAACAACGTTTTGCACGGAAGGTATCGTTCTTTTTTACAGATGTTGCAGTGAAAGCTCAGAGAGGTGAGTGACTGGCCCACAGCCACAAAGCTCAGACACTGCAGTCAGGTCTCCAACATCGTCCTCCAACCCACATCATCCTGTCACCCCACACCATCTCCCACGGGCTAAGTCATCGCCCAACCATCCAGTTTTACGAGGACACACCTCTCATGTCTTCAAGGAGTGTCACCTGGGTCCTTCCTTTTACTGTACGGTTAAGGGAGCGGTTCCTTTTGTGCCTGTGCCCACGAGATTAAGTCCTGGTGAAATGCGTCAGGCTGCCATTCTAGGGCTTGACAGACTTTCCCAGAACATGTGTGAATGGTCCAGGGGAGTTCAGATTCTTGCTCAAGCACCCCACCCCAGGTGTCCGTCTTTTGGCTCCTGGGCCACTTGTGGGTACAAGCCCCGAGGACTGAGTCACTGCAGGCTTCCTGCACTGTCCTGCAGAGAGTGGCTCCCTGATGAAAACCTGCTCTGCGTGAGCCTGACCAACACCCCAGTTATTCTACAGTCCTGAAGGGTCATGGGAGGTTTAGCCAAATAAAGGTCTGGACGATGGTATGGTGGGTGGTTTGGTGATATTAGCATGTTTGGATGTCAGGGACTGCTGTTCTAAGCTGGGGACAATAATTACCACTCTCACAAGATTTGGGGGGAATTAAAGGAGACCATATGTGATAAGAATGGGGGGGGGGCACAACATCCAGCCCATAATAGTATAAAACATGAAGAGTAACAATGATGTTTGCAAATCCAGGCTCGGGAGGGGGCGGGCTGACCCCGCTGGCTGTGTTCTGTTCTCCATCCCTGTCCACAGCTTGCCTACGGTTTCCAAGGTCACAGAGGCAGTGGTGACTGTGATTGGGTAGGAAGCAAACAGAGCTGGGAGCCAGGAGGCCTGGGTTTCACTCTCAGCTCTGGCACTAACATTATGGCCTTATTACGTAAGATTAGCTAACATTCGTATCTCAGACACAGGGCTCAGTACACGGGGGAGAGAAGGTTGCCCTGCTGAAGTTGATCCAGGCCTGAAAGCAACCAGCCACTGGATCTTTTCATGAGTCTAAGTTTTAAGGGAATTATATGCAATGTTGGAAGCCTCGGGTCCCTGTCTAGAAGACATCAGCATGCATGGTTGAGCTAGAAATGGAAGGAGAATACACTGTCTGTTGGGGATTGAGCACTTGCCAAGAGGCAAGTTCCTCCCCTCCAGGCTCTGCCAGGGACCTGAGAGGTCGATGTCCCAATCCCCATTTAAATGTCAGAGGGTGAACGTTCCCATGGTTTAAGTGACTTCACAAGGTCTCGTGGTTAGAAACGTCCAGAGATGGCATTTGACCCCAAGCCTCTTGGATTCTAAAGCACATCTACCTCTAACACAAGGCCAGTATTGAGACTTGTCCCCAAAGCCACTGGACTTGGTCTGTCACCCATATCACTGCAGTTGTAGAAACAGGATGGAGGTGGGCCCTGGCACGGGCCACTGTCTGGGAAGGGACACAGAAAGCATGTTTAGCACACAAAAGGGAAATTTCACCAAAGTAATGACCTGCCTGTTCATTTTATAGGTGTTAGTATTGTTTGTGATCTGCACACATCAAAAATCATCTTTCGTCATTATTGTTGTTTGTGGGGGGGTGGGGGGTGCATGGAGGAGTCCAGTGGCTATCCTGTCGTCCTTGTTCTGGGGCCATTTTGCTTCCTTTCCCTTCATTCTTGAACCACAGCAAATGCAATGGCAACATCCAGTGTAGACACTGCACTGTGTTCCTGAGTTATGCAAATAAGGAAGACCTGACCATTTTACAGCGAGGTCACTGGCCAATGCAGGTAATGCTTAGCAATGTCATTGGCCTTGGTAAGCTTTCCTCTGCCAGCAATACCTGTCCTCTTCATAAAGAGGTCTCCATAGTGGACCAATAATAAAAACTATGAGTGATCATTAAGCAATGGTGAATACTATCTTCATGACATGAATAGCTGATGAAGGAAACTGTGACAGCTTCTCCTGTGAGGCGGGAAGCAGAAGGTCGCTTCCATGGCCAATACTACAACCCTCATTTCTGACGTTTCCTGGGTGGCTTGCCAAGGCGGGGACGGCCAAACGCAAGTGTGTCCATTAGACAGCCAAGGGCTCTCTGGTCATACTGAGAGCGACAGCAGTTTCTGAAAGTGCTGTCTTTGATTTTCTCTAATTGTTTCTCTCAGTCCTCTGCACCCACCTAACAATTTTATGAGGGCATTTTTAAATTATGCCTCCCATTTTACAAAGAAGAAATCACAATAATAATACGAATCTGAGTGATATAGGTCACCTGGCTTGACACCATGCCCCTAACAATAGCTCCACCCCAGGGTGATGATGACAAGCTGAAGAAGAGGGAGGCAGAGGGTCAGCACAACAGTGGAGCCCGGCTCTCAGAGCCAAAGGTATTTTCCTGTGTCTTAGCTCCGGAGACCTGCACACCAGACTCAGGGACGTCGGGTGACAGCTGCTCCTACCACAGAAGGGTAGAGTCCGTTGGCCAGAGTGGCTGAGCCAGTGATGGACGCAGCTGGGGGCCGGGCTAGTGCCTTTTATTTGTTGCTGTGATCTGAAAGGACATTTCCCCATGACTGGTCCCCAAAAATCGATTGAATGGGAAAGACTTGCTAAAAGTAATAATGATGGCATGTGAGAAAAGCTTCTATTCAAAGGACTTGAGACCAAAACAGGCTGCCTCTAAGCTAGCCATTCAGAGAGAAGTGGACTGAGGCCTCATCTCCTACAGGTCTCTTGGCACCAGGGGCTGCGCGGGGGATGATCATAGAAGTTCATACTTCATATTTGCAGCAGCGTCTGAGGGGATCCTGTCGCATAGCGAAAATGGCTCAGAGCTCCAGCAGCTGGCAGGGTTATGCCGTTGCTTGAGGGAAGGAGGCGGACTCAGTTTTCGTTTCAAACACTCACCCAATTGTGTTACCTTTTTTTTTTTAATTGGGGTGACAATTGTTAGTAAAATTACATAGATTCCAGGTGTATAATTCTGTATTACATCATCTATAAATCCCATTGTGTTCACCACCCAGAGTCAGTTCTCCTTCCATCACCATATATTTGATCCCCCTTACCCTCATCTCCCACCCCCCACCCCCCTTACCCTCTGGTAACCACTAAACTATTGTCTGTGTCTATGAGTTTTTGTTTCTCATTTGTTTGTCTTGTTCTTTTGTTGTTTTTGGTTTATATACCACATATCAGTGAAATCACATGGTTCTCTGTTTTTTCTGTCTGACTTATTTCGCTCAGCATTACACTCTCAAGACCCATCCATGTTGTCACAAATGTTCCTATATCATCTTTTCTTACCGCCGAATAGTATTCCATTGTGTGTATATACTACAACTTCTTTATCCATTCATCTATCGAAGGACATTTTGGTTGTTTCCATGTCTTGGCCACCGTAAACAAAGCTGCAATGAACATTGGAGCATACATGTCTTTATGTATAAATGTTTTCAGATTTTTGGGGTAGATACCCAGGAGAGGGATTGCTGGGTCATATGGTAATTCTATTCGTAATTTTTTGAGGAACCTCCACACTGCCTTCAATGAAATCTCAGAAAAATAAATACAAAAACAATTCATTTTGCAATTACAGCAAAAAGAATAAAATACCTAGGAATAAACTTAACCAAGGATGTGAAAGACCTATATGCTGAAAACTATAAGACATTTTTGAAAGAAATTGAAGAAGACACAAAGAAATGGAAAGACATTCCGTGCTCATGGATTGGAAGAATCAACATAGTTAAAATGGCCATATTACCCAAAGCAATATACAGATTCAATGCAATCCCCATCAAAATCCCAATGGCATATTTTAAAGAAATAGAACAAAAAATCATCAGCTTTGTTTGGAACCACAAAGACCCCGAATAGCCAAAGCAATCTTAAGAAAAAAGAACAATACTGCAGGTGTCACACTTCCTGACTTTGGCTTGTACTACAGGGCTACAATAATCAAAACAGCATGGTATTGGCAGAAAAACAGACACATAGACCAATGGAATAGAATTGAGAACCCAGAAATAAAACCACATAAATATGGACAGATAATTTTTGACAAAGAAGCAAAAAACATACAATGGAGGAAAGACAGCCTCTTCAATAAATGGTGCTGGGAGAATTGGATAACCATGTGCAAAAGAATGAAACTGGACTGCTATTTATCACCATGTACCAAAATTAATTCAAAATGGATCAAAGACTTAAGCATAAGACCTGACACAATAACTGCATAGAAGAAAACATAGGTACTAAACTTATGGACCTTGGGTTCAAAGAGCATTTTATGAATTTGACTCCAAAGGCAATGGAAGTAAAAGCTAAAATAAACGAATGGGACTATATGAAACAATTGTGTTACCTTTAACTGGAAAAAGACTGTGAACTTTGTAATGGACTTCCTACAACAAGTACGTGATAAGCAGTGACAGCTTAATCATCCATTTGACCTTGAAGAAAAGAAGCCACCCTGAATGTAGTAAAATCAACATCAGATGGCTTTGAGCAAAAAGCAAGAAAAGACAGCAAGCAGGTTGTAAGAAAGAAGGTTTGGGATTTGTAGACATTTTAACTAGTTGTCTGGGAACACCCAATGTATTCCTCACGGGCACAAGAATCATATCCAGAACTGCAAAGGCTTAACATTTGATTTGGAAGTACTATGTCAAAAGACTTCATTATTTAACTGTAAGGACAAGCACAGAACACGCCCCCCGAAAGTTTCACTTTCATTTCCCCAGTAGCTCCTGTTGGAGGCATGTGGCCCTTCCTGGAGCATTCAGTGCGTTTCTAGGAGGGAAAGAAAGGCCTTTTAATTAGAACCAAGTTGAAAGAAAGACACCTCAGTGGGTGATGATGTCCCAATGGGGACAGGTCTTGCTAGCAAGGTACTATTCAGAACCCAGCTGACAGGTGTGTGCATTTCCCTCTCATTTCCCTCTGGTCACTAACGACTTTATCTTCGATGATTTTTCCACCTAAGATGAAAGGGGAGAAAGAAGGGATAAAACACAAAATGGACATTGGCCTTTCTCAACCCCACCAGATGAAGGATGTCCCCGAGAGGTCCAACATTTTGGATCAGATAAGCTGATGGGTTTTGTGTAGAGATCGTCCTTAGAACCAAGGGACCCGTGCTGTTGGCAAAAGGATGAAGTAGTGATGAGCAATCGTTCACTCCTTTGCTCACTGAACGGGCATTTCTAGAACACCCATGCTGGGAGCGGAGCAGTCTGAGAGGTGAAACCACATAGGCACGATTCTTGGCCCAAAGGGACACCTCCTCCAGGAAGCCAGAGAGAAAGTTAAAGAAGCCCAGAGGAAAGGCCGGTAACCCCACTGAGGGAAGCAGAGAGGGACACTCCAGGAGGGACCAGGGCCATGCCTCACAGGTGTGGTTACTCATTTCTGAAATGCATTACCCCCGGGAAGGGGTGTGCCAGACATTCCCCCACCAAGGTTCAACCACTGCAGAGCAGAAAGAAAACAAGTTTCTTTGTGTACGGTTCAGACCCTTCCTAGGCACTTGGTGGTGGAAACTCCAGCTTTGCAGAGGTTAGGGCTGCGTCTGCCAGTTACTCTGCAGGCGGAATTCCTGACAGCAAGGACATGTCCTGTGGCCAGAATGGAGGCCCTGGCGACCTGTTATGGGGCCTAATGTAACATAAGTCAGAGGGGCTGTAAAGGAGCTGTGGGTGCACATGGCACATGCACTTACATCCTCATCACTGTCAAAACCAGGAAGCAGTTACAAGCACTGACTTGATGTAGTGTGATTTGTGTGTGGTGGCCACACGCACACAAGCTTTGCTGTGACAGAACTTACTCTATAGCCACGTGTTACAAGTGAGAAATAAAAGCACAACATCTCTCACTGAATATCAGGTAAGGCCAGTAGCAAGCAAAGGTTGGAGCCCAGGGCAGGAGACTCCTGTGGTATGGTGTGGCGTGGTGTGGCGTGGTGTGGCGTGGCGTGGTATGGCCGGGGAGGCTGGCAGGGGAGGTCAGTATATAAGCTGAGGCTTGAAGACAACGTCCCAGTTCAGGTATTGTGCTGCTCTGGGGGCCTCCTGGGCTCCTAGCAGGGCGCCCATCACCTCATCAATACTCGCTAACTTTCAGTAAATGAATGAATGAATGAATGAATGAATGAATGAATGAATGAATGAATGAATGATCTTTGCCCTCATATCCTCTACCACTGGCTCATGTGGAGTTCCACTGTGGGTGGGATGAGAACGTGAGTGTGAGCCTGACCAGAAGGTGATGGAATACAGATGTGGTTCTGCTACGCTGTATACAGGCACACCTGCTACCTCTGTAGCATCTAATGCGAGAAATTGATGAGATGGCTAATCCTGACCTATCCCGAAAGTGGAGATATGGACTGGCTCGCATTTCTGGCTCTGCAATGCACTGACTGTCCATTACTTGCCTTCTCCTCAGGTTTGCTCCCTGCAAAACAAGATGACAGTAGCTATTCTGCTAACCACAGGGCGGTCACTCCTCTGTCAGCTTTGTCACTCAGAGTGGTCGCCACATCAGAATCAACTTGAGTGCTTGCTTGTTGAAAAAAAAAAAAAGGCCAGGAAGACCATTTTACAAGCAACACCAAAGCAACAACAACACCACAAAAACAAACAAACAAAAAAACCTTGGCAAATATATGCCATTGTATTTCTGCTAAGGGTAATGAAGGCATAGGTTAAAGGCATGTTCGTGGGAGTTACACACATAAGAACACAGGTGGTGAAAATAATACACAAGCAAACAAACAAACATCAGTTAAGTAAAGATTAAACAGAGGAAAGGAAATAAACCAATAAATATATCTGAAGGTAAGCATAGGAATTTTAAGTAGGTACAAGTATGCCATTTGAAGTAGCACGCAGGCTGGCACTTGGTGATGTCTGAGGTGTTCCATGCACATAATCCCTTTCCTAAGTTAAGTAATGAAGTCATTCCCGGGGACCATGATGAGACGTCTGTCCAGTAGTAGCTCCAGCTTCCTCCACCTGATTCA
Organism: Rhinolophus sinicus; assembly: GCF_057876585.1. Lineage (NCBI taxonomy): Eukaryota > Metazoa > Chordata > Mammalia > Chiroptera > Rhinolophidae > Rhinolophus > Rhinolophus sinicus. Next base: position 103,358,902 of record NC_142501.1, read on the forward strand.
GGAGAACTGGACCAGTCTCGGGATGCATAGCCACTCATGAAAACAGCAGTAAATTGGGACTTCAAGGTCTTTGTCATTTGTCAAAAACACTGTGAATTCAAATCTTTGAATCTGTTGGTCAGTTCAGTGCTGCCATTGGTTAGCACGTTCATGGCTTTTGACAGGAAAGAAGACTTACTCAAAGACTTGCAGAACTTCCTTCCTGTGAGATTGCAGTAGCATGCCAAGTACTGCAAGAGGAAACGACTATTGATCATAAAAATACAGCATCAAGGCTAAGTTTGTCCTTCACTCAATTTACCGGAAAACTATGTTGTAGAAACTAAACATGAGTGAACTTTTCCTAATGCTAATTTTTAAAAATTCTATTTTTAAAGAAATTTAATGAAAAGAACAAGAATTATTTTCCTGATGGAGAAATATCCAGCACACAAAGACAATAATATCAACTGTGTGGATCCCTGCATACCTTATCTCTCATCTTCCAATACCCCCAGAGCATGCCCATTGTTTCTGTTTTGGAGATGAGAAAAACAAAGTTGACAGGGTTGAAGTCACCACCACAAACCCAAGAATTAGTGATTCTTCCACTTGTAAGTTCCCTGTGGGAAGGCTGCTGAGGATATAATAGGCAAATGCCCAGTCTTGGTTGGCAACTATAACTCTTGGAATTCCCTTAAAAAGGCAATAACTCTGAGCTCGTGTTACCATTAAAAGCTGCCACGTGAAGTCACAGCTTAAAGAAAGGGCTGCAGGTGTTTGGGCGACAGCTTCACCACATTCTTACACCATTGTCTGACTTCTGGGTACCACTGCAGCTGGTCACTAGAACATGTGGATCACCTAAGTGCAGGAAGCTCAGGGGGTGGGTCATGAGTGATTTAGGGTGAGCCAGAAGCTGCTGGCGTGCCTTCCTCTCTTAGACCCCATGAGCATTTCTCGTCAGAAGGGGACCGGGGCCTGCTCCCCTGGTTCCCTCCTGTCGACATACTGGAAGCTCAAGTGTGTGGTATCACAAGGTGGAGAAAAAGAAAGGAGGTATGTCCCCTGGGACCCACCTCGAGTGATGGGATTACACTCGGCAAAGGTCCCGGTCATCCTCCTTACTGCACCTCAGTTCAGACCATTCAGATCCAAGGGGTACGCACCACTGGGCAACCTCAGAAATGCTGGCCTTTCTGTGGCCTCTTGCCCCACGAGTCCCCCAGTCTTCTGAGAGAGCATGAGGACGAAGCGATATTTAAAATCAGGTCTTCAAGGTTCAGGATTTTAAATCTGTAGTGGACATTAATGTTTTCTTAAATTTACTTTACTTAATAACTTATATATCTGAATTTTGCCCAAAGACAATTTTACCATGAAGAGTTCAATTTTTACAGTTAAAACACACACATACACACACACACACACACACACACACACACACACACACATCTCATGGTAGGCAGGCTTGCTCTGGTTTTTGAGATTGTAAATAAATGACCGATTGTGGGGAGGATGGTAAATTGTACAAGTGAAGGTGGGGGCGATAGAGACGAATTTTTCACATTCCCGTCTGAAAGGGCAGCTGGGCACACTGCCATCTTACCTGTCCCACATGCCAGCACATTCTCATGCCCTCACCAACACAAACAGAACAATGACACCCAGCAATGCCACCCGCTTCTACCATGGGTGAGGTGGCAATGCCAGTGCCTCTCACTGCCTGTCGCGCACACCTGCAAGGAAGCTTTGCATAGCCGAAGTGACATGTGGCAATGTGAGCTTGAGCACTGGAGGGAGCAGAGCCCTGCCTGGCTTCACATGCCAGTCACAGCCTAACATGCTCGGCATCTGCACGTACAATGCTTCAGAAAGAGCTGGTATGTGGCACAGGCAGTTACCCGTTATCTAAGTAGCTAAGCTTTTTAAAACGTTAGTAATTGTTCAAGGCAGCTTTGAATCGGGGGCTGTTCATTTAAGGGAGAATCCCAGACTGTGTAGTATTTTTTTTTTTTTTTTTCTTTTGGCACAGGTTACGTAAAGGGAAGTTAGTGCAAGTCTTAGCCACCCATTTGGAGGGACTCGGTGACAGTGGGCATTCTGGTGAAATCTGTTACTGAACATTCTTCGGTGACTGCTCAGCCCAGCATGGCTCCTATCAGGACATGTGGTACCCAGATTCCTTCTCCTCTTTGTCTCCTTTCATTCACAGACATTTAGAGAATTCTCATTAAAATTACTTAGAGTGAAACAGGGAACATGTTATAAAATAAATCTAGTTAAATACACTTTGTTGTATTGCCTCATTTGTGTGATGCATGGACCTAATTTTCCTCTCTTTGTGTCTTAACTACGTACATTAGATGATGCTTGCCAATTAATGCAGGATGTCACATCCCCAATT